>NC_058085.1:342709110-342845649 GCF_014858855.1 Bufo gargarizans | reverse complement strand
TAACTCTTGCACCAGGGCCTATGAGCCTTCAACTACGCCCCTGGCCAGACCCTCACTGATCAGCTATTAATGATCAAGCTGGATCGTCGTGTTGGCTGACAACAGACCGTGGACCTTTCTCCTCAAATTAATGTCTAAAGCCACGAGTAGGAAAATTCTAAGTAACAACAAACTCTATGGCTTACCATCGAGGTATGATCGGTGAAGGTCCGAACCCTGCCTAGATCCTCCAAAGATCAGCAGAATGAATGTGACGGCACTGGCCTAAGAAAAGTCCAAGGAATGCAGCAACCTCTTGAAACAGCTGATCGGACCCCCCCCTTTCACCGATGAGATATTGATCCAGAGGATAGATCATATATTTTGTACTCCCGGAAAACCCCTTTAATCGCTGTGTACATGAAAGTTCTAATATAGGTTTCAATTTCCCCCATTTTCCCAAATCCTGTGCATCTAGTCCTTTTGTCAGTTGAGAAGTAGATACAATCGTATCCAGAGCCCCCCCTTTAGTGCTCATGCACACTACTGTAGTTTCGGACCGCATCCGATCTGCATTTTTTGCGGATTGGATTCTGACGCATTCACTTCAATGGGGCCGCAAAAGATGTGAACAACACTCAGTGTGCCGTTCCGTGGCTCTGCTCAGTAGGGGCTCATGCATACGAACATTTTTTTGCGTTCCGTATATGGGCCGTATTTTGATTCCGTGTACGGTCTGTATACGGAAACCATTCATTTCAATGGGTCCGCAAAAGATGCGGACAGCACTCTGTGTGCTGTCCGCATCCGTTGCTCCGTTCCGTAGCCCCGCAAAAATTATGAGGCATGTCCTATTCTTGGCAGTTTTGCGGACAAGAATAGGCATTTCTATAATGGGCCTCATGTTCCGTTCCGCAAATTAAGGAAGGCACACGGGCGGCATCCGTTTTTTGCGTATCCGCAATTTGCGGACTGCAAAAAACGTCAAGGTCGTGTGCATGAGCCCTGTGTCTGTTCTGTGGCCCTGCCAAAAATATAGAACATGTCCTATTCTTGTCCATTTTGCGAGGAGGAGAAAAGAAAATGGTGGCAGGCTCTCAGTCTGTATCCATGTTTTGCTGACCCCACAATTTGCGGATTGCAAAAACGGAAAAGGCCGTGTGCATGGACCCTTAGGCCTCATGCACACGACCGTATGTATTTTGGGGTCTGCAAAATAAGGATCCGCAAAAAATACGGATGACGTCCGTGTGCATTGCGTATTTTACGGAACAGAACAGCTCGCCCCTAATAGAACAGTCCTATCCTTGTCCATAATGTGGGCAATAATAGGACATGTTCTATTTCTTTGCGGAACGGAAATACGGACATACGAAATGCACACGGAGTATCTTCCTTTTTTTTGCGGACCCATTGAAATGAATGGTTCCGCATACGGTCCGCAAAAAAACCCGGAATGGACACGGAAAGAAAATACGTTTGTGTGCATGAGGCCTAAGCTAGAGCAGTGCCAAATCAATTCTGATCTGAGCAGGTGGGTACTTCCTGGCGGTAAGAAGGATGCAATCTAGTAAGGGTCCATTCACACGTCCGTAGTTCTGGGTCCGCACCCGTTCTGCAATTCTGAGGAACAGGTGCGGACCCATTCATTTCAATAGGGCCGCAAAAGATGCGGACAGCACGCTGTGTCCCCTTGCCAGGCTAGGCGCCGGTAACTTCTCAAGACCTAGATGTGTGAAATTGTGCCACTCCTCGAATCCCGAGCAATCGGTCTGTCTCAGACTACGCACATGGCTTCCTGTACAAAGTCGGAGAGCCTCTTTACAAAACAGCCGTTTATTTTCTAGTTCTGAAGTCTGGGCCCGTCTTCGGTAAAGCGATCAGGCATGTTGGAAAAATGTTTCTCTGCAGATGCCTACTCCAGCAGAGGCTACACATGTGAATGGACGTCTGCCAAGTCATTACTATGCGCTGCGAGATAATTAGTATGCCGGTGGTGGACGTCTGTATGTCAACCGCGTCACAAACGTTCCATGAAAACTAACAGAATTGAATGTGCTGAATGGAGACAAGGAAATGTGCGAAAATGGCATTTTCATGTGAAAATGAATAATTCCAAGATTTAAACAAGATCTATACTGAGTGTGATTTCCATCATACAGAGTTAACTATTGCTGTGCCAAGAGCTGCTGTAGACTTGTCAGAGATAGAGGGGCTCTGGTGGTCCCCTCTATCCATGCATTACACGGACTGTCCTGTTTTTCATATGTGGGTTCTAGACCTTCTAAGATGTCTGATCTCTTTTCTTCAGGAGTTGGTTCCTTAGGGCTCGTTCACATGACCGTATGTCTTTTTCAGCGTTTTTGGGGCCGTTTTTCACAGATCCGTTGTTCCGTTTTTTGTTTTTCTGTTGCGTTTCCATTTCTGTTCCGTTTTTCCGTATGACATTTACAGGCTGGGCATAACATTTTCAATAGATGGTTCAGCAAAAACAGAACGGATACGGAAGACAAACGGATGCATTTCCTTATGTGTTCCGTTTTTTTGCGGACCCATTGACTTGAATGGAGCCACGGAACGTGATTTGTGGGCAATAATAGGACATGTTCTATCTTTCAACGGAATGGAAAAACGGAAATACGGAAACGGAATGCATACGGAGTACATTTCATTTTTTCTTGCGGAACCATTGAAATGAATGGTTCCATATACGGGCCGTATACGGAACGAAAAAAAAACAGCCCTTATACGGAATGCAAAAAACCTTTGTGTGAACGAACCCTTAGTATCAAAGACAGAGGTTCTCTGAGCTCTGGCCTAGTCCATGCAGAAGCTCTCACCAACACACGTCTCTCCTGTAGATTCTTCTCAGACTAGACTATACTAAGTACTAACCGGGGTGGGGGGGGAACAAGTCAATCACCCTGGCAACCTAAACACAGTCTGCCAATTGTTAACCGTTAGTTTGCCAACACATTGCTAATGAGCGCATCAACACAACAAATCACAACATTTAACTTAAGAACATTGCATGACCTCTTTTAAAAATTAGTTAACCCCTTGCAGTATTCCTCTGACTCTCTCTAGCTGTGTCTCTCATGTCCAATTAGAATTATTACAAAGCATCCATCAGTTTGTACACCACCAGGGGACTGGAGAACACTTGAAACTTTTTGTGACTTTTCTTGTGAAAACCTAGCTCTGTCCACAAAACATCTGGTCGCTCCTCAGTAAATGGAAACCACCGAACATGGCGCACCCCTCCCCCCAAAAAGATGCCTATTCCACCAACTAAGCAGGCACATTTACTCCACTATTTTGGTGCAGGGCATTTGATACATTTTAAAGGGATTGTATCTCATTTCAGCAAATGGCATTTATCATGTAGAGAAAGTTATTACAAGGCACTTACTACTGTATTGTGATTGTCCATATTGCTTCATTGCTGGCTGGATAAATTTTTCCATCACATATACTTCTCGTTTCCATGGTTACGACCGCCCTGCAATCCATTAGCGGTGGTCGTGCATGCACAGTATAGGAAAAAGCACCAGCCCATGTGAGCTCCCATGATCCCGGCAAACCAGAGAGGCAGACACTTTTTCCTATAGTGTGCAAGCACGACCACAGTTAATGGATTGCAGGGTGGTCGTAACCATGGAAACAAGTAGCAAGGATCAAACGAGGCCCCCACACAGGACAGAAGGGTTTGCGCCTAAACCCCTTTCAATGACCCTTGGGCCATTTTTCCACTGCCTCATTTGCTAAAAGTTGTTCCTTTAAAGCAGCGGTCCCCAACCGCCGGGCCGCGGCCCAGGACCGGGCCCTGGAAGATTGTTTGCCGGGCCGCGGCGATCAGGGCCGTCTTTAACTTGGTAAAGGAAGCGGTCAAGGATCAGGAAGCGGTGAAGGATCAGGAAGCGGTGAAGGATCTGTACTCACCGCTTCCTGGTCCTCGGCTCGGCTATCGGCTGTGTAGGGCTGCGCACAGCGTGAGGTCACACTGTGCGCCGTGATACACAGCAGACAGTAGGATGAAGAGCATCGCGATGTTGACCAGGAGCAGGAGAGGTAAGTGTTTTTTATTTATTTTTTGCGCTGACATAAGGGCCGATGGCTGACCTAGGGGCTGACATAGGGCTGATGGCTGACATGGGGGGCTTATGGCTGACATATGGCTGATGGCTGACATAAGGGGCTGATGGCTGACACAAGGGCGGGGGGCTGACATAGGGGCTTATGGCTGACATAAGGGTTGGGGGCTGACATGGGGCTTATGGCTGACATAAGGGCTGGGGGCTGACATATGGCTGGGGGCTGACATAAGGGGCTTATGGCTGATATGGGGGTTGATGGCTGACATGGGGGGCTGATGGCTGACATGGGGGGCTGATGGCTGACATAAGGGAATGATGGCTGACATAAGGGAATGATGGCTGACATGGGGGCTGATAGATTGCTAAAGGTTGGGGGGTTGATCTGAGGCATTGGGGGCCTGATCTGAGGTCTGATTATCATTGGGGGTCTGATTGTTGGTCTGACCCGAGGTGTAATGAAAAATATTTTTTCTTATTGTTCTGCTCTAAAACCTAGGTGCATCTTATATAGGGCGAAAATTACGGTACAGTGCAGCAGAGACCAGGTGCAGCACAGACCCTAGTCAGGTTATATAGTCATTATATAGTGTTATATATTTTAATATACACCTTGTGTTTTGTTATGCGCGTGAATCAGTCAGTGCCGACTAGCACCCCTAAGCCCCCCCTTCCCCCCACCTGGTCCCTGGGAAAATGGTCTTGCATGAAAATGGTCCTTGGTGCAAAAAAGGTTGGGGACCACTGCTTTAGAGGGTAGAGTCCTGACCAAGTTTTCACACCAAGTAGAAGAGGGAATGATCCCAACTGGGCCCCTTCTTGTCCTGGCATGGTGTGCCGCTATGGTAGTTACGCTCCTGACACTTGCTGAAGTGACACAACCCCTTTAAGGCTACGTCTACATGATGACATGTGTCGTGTAACCCTTCATATAATGTATTTCAATGGTTTCACAATACAACACGCAACATGCTGGGGCTGCGGAACGTCAGTCGTATAAACTCTGCTGGATTTTGCATTGCGTGTTGCAAGCGACTTTTCACACGCAACGTGCGATGCACCTGCTACTTGGCTGCATTTTCAAAGCCAAATCCTAGCTCGAAAATACTCAACTTTTCTGCAACATGCTGTCGTGCGACACATCCGTACCCTAATAGTAAATCTGCTGCATGATTTTCTGTGTATTACTAACTAGGGATGAGCGAACTCGTGTTTCAGGTTCGGCGTACAAGGTTCGGGTTATCTAAGAATTCCGTTATGGATTCCGCTACCACGGATCATAAGTTATTCTTAGATAGCCCGAACCCAAACCTTGTACACCCAACTTGAAACACAAGTTTGCTCATACCTATTACTAACGCTTTGCAGTCCGTAAGAAAGTATTTTCGCATGGTGTCGCTTCTCCTGCATGTCCCATCCGGTGGCATGCTCGGAGTCTGTAACGTAAAGTATGGCAGTGGCGGCTCAGAAGATGCACATGTCGAATTTACGAGTCATTGTAATTCATTTATTATACATTAGGTTCTGCTTTTACAACTGGTTTTCATCAAAGATTTTCTCAGGCCTTCGCCAAGTCATCTTTTCTAACAAGACATAATGCACCTTCATTCAATTTGCCGCTTTCTCTGCCTCATCAGTCTCCTATTCTCCCGGGGAATGAGGCGTCCTCCATGCACGTAGAGTCCACAGATATGATTGTCCATTACCTTCTCTTCTTTGTCACATACGACTCAGTTATTCGGGCTCGCTCAATAAATAACTGATGTGATTAAATGCAAGAGGACGATTAGGATTCCAGAGAGGACGGATGCATCTGCTGCGAACGCTCAACGCAAGCCTGCCACATCACTCTGGATTCCCACCTAATATCTTACTCCAAACTAAACCTCATGCACACAATTGTATCCATTCTGCGGTCCGCAAAGTACGGGTACTGGCCGCGTGCAAGACACATTTTTCTACTCACTTAGGACACGTTCTATATTTTTCACAACGGTTGTATAGATGCGGTCAGCACATGGGCGACATCCGTGCTGCCCTCATTGTTGGGTCCACGTGTGATCCGCAAAAAAAGTTGGATCGGACGAGGACCAAAGCTAAGGCCGTGTGCATGAAGCCAATAGAATATTTCAGGCAGGAGAAGAAAAATAGTAATCCCCGGGGATCCCTTGGACACGTTGTTTGCATTACAGCTGGAATTTCAAGAGTTGCGATGGGATTATTCACATCGTCTGGGAAGTCATTTTGCAATGGGACGTGAGGCCTTCACTTCTCAAGGCTTGGACACAAATCTTTGGCACTTGCTCTCAATATTGTGACAAGTTTCATCCATTTTCACTTCATAATACATGCTGCTGTCCTATCAAGTTAAAATTGTTTGCAGGGGTTGTGCTTTCTTTTAAAAACAGTGCCACCCCTGTCCCCAGGCTGTGTGTGGTATTGCAGCCCAGCTCCATGCACTTTAAAGGGCATCTGTCCGCAGATTTGTACCTGACACTGGCTGACCTGTTACATGTGCACTTGTCAGCTGAAGGCATCTGTGTTGATCCCGTGTTCATATGTGTCCGCATTACTGAGAAAAATGATGTTTTAATTTATGCTAATTAGCCTCTAGGAGCAAAGGGGGCGTTGCCGTTACACCTAGAGGCTCTGCTCTCTCTGCAATTGCCGCGCCCTCTCCACTATGATTGACAGGGCTAGGCAGCAAAAACATCATCAAATCTGCCTGGCTCTGTTGATCACAGTGGAGAGGATGCGGCAGTTGCAGTGAGAGCTGAGCCTCTAAGTGCAATGGCAACACCCCCGCTCCTCCTATAAGTTCATTTACATATATTAACACTTCCACACAGCCTTTATCTTTACACCTAGAGGCTCTGCTCTCTCTGCAACTACCACACCCTCTCCATTTTGATTGACAGGGCCAGGCAGTGAAAACGTGATCATGCCTGGCCCTGTCAATCAAAGGCAGAGGAGTAGATATAGGGGGTGCAGAGGAAGCAGTCAAATTATGGCCCTGGTGCTACATACAAGGACACCAAAATTATAATTGGCACGTGGCAATTATGGGCAACAGTTACAGATTTTTCATTGTGGCTCAGGAGCTTTAAGGGACTCCTCTGGAAGGAGTTATGGATGGAACCAAGATATCAGCTGATAGGAACGGTATAATACTATGAAAATATTTAAAGGGATGTTCTGGGAGTTTGATATTGATGGCCTGTCCTCAGGATAGGTCATCAAAATCTGATTGGTGCAGGTCCAACATCCACCACCTGCACCGATCCACTGAAGAGGCCATGATGCTCTGGTGATCGCTGCAACCTCCTCTCAGAATACCAAGCACAGCGCCGTACAATGTATAGTGGCCGTGCTTGGTATTGCAGCTGAGCCTATTCACTTGAATGGGACTGAGCTGCCTCTAGGCCATGTGACCGATGGAAGTGATGTCACTGGAACAGGAAGAGCACTGCGGACTCTTCAAACAGGTGATTGGCAGGGGTGCCGAGAGCGTGATCGGATATGGATGACCTATCCTGAAAATAAGCCACCAATACTGAACTTACGGAGAACCCCTTTAAAACTCACCATACATCAAGTCGGTCGATTCCGACCACTTTGGCTGACTATCATTTGAGAATTATACGCAAACGATCCTTCGCGTTGGCTGATGGAAGACTATTGTCTGCCAAAAAATGTGATCTGACAGGTACAATATGGAGCACCCTGCTTTTCAAATCAATCACTGTGTCCGAAACCACGAGTAGGGACATTACAAGAGACAACAAAATCTATAGCATACCGTCAAGGTATGATTGGTGAAGGTGCGAACCCTAGGCTCTCCAAAGATCGGCCAAATGCTTTTTGCAGCCTCTTCGAAGCATTTCCGGGCACACATTGGTGCACTCGTGTACCTCGCACTGCAGCTCTGCCCCATATACAGGCACACACAGAACATTGTGAAAAACCCACATTATAATAGTAACACCTAAACCATGATAATTTAACATTCAGTAAACCTATCCAATTATGAGCATACAAGCAGTGCCGCAGTTTCTCCAGCAAGATCCATACTTGGTCGTTTAGTTCCCTACCATACCATATTGATGGCCACTTCTCCAATTTAAACAGGGGGCTGTATCCTTCAGCTTTCAGAAAAGTAGTCAGCCCATCACCAATTAGCCCTTTAATGCACATCCCTTTAATAGGCCACAAATATTTTTAAATAAGGAAAGCCCCTTTAAGGGCGGCTGTAAGCATCAGGTCTTAGGTGCCTCATAACTCTTTGCGGTATCATTTAAAGTCACTAAAGTTTGGAGAAGTCATGCAGTGAAACTGTCAGACGTATATGATAAATGAAACAGGGGCTTAATGAGAGACATATTTTTGCAGACCTTCGGGACCAATTAAAGTGGCCTCATTAGCTTGATGCTGGTGAATCACATTGACAGTTTTGAACACTCGTGTCCATTCACAAAGCGAGGTCTGACAAACCGTACATAGAAATGTCCTATAAACAAAGTAATATCAGGGAGGGTGTCTGCAGAACCCGAAAAAACATCATCCATTTTCCCTGGATGGAGAGATGAGCGCGATCATCTTGAATCATCATCGCAATGAAGGTCACCATTGAGAAACATACAACAAGGAAGATGCTCCCGTTGGGGGATGTGGTTCACGTTCAATATGGCTTCACTTCGGACATAGTCTTTGTGTCGTGCTTCTGCAGTTATGTGTAAGGTCTACTGATGGTGGATAAGTGGAAGATATGCAGCACCCCAGTACAGGGGATATCTGCAAATGGTTGCACCTATTGTTATGTACACCCAGCATGACTTGGTATGATTGGCAGGGACAGGGTTAACCACCCTGTTCCTCTGCTCTTGGCAGGAGTGGGCTGGTCCTACTTTCTGCCTACAGGGAATTCTAGTCCAGTGAGTGAGAAGGGATGAAGCAAGTCCATGTGCTCCTTCTCCTCAGGCCTCCGGATCAAGAGACTAAGGCCTCTTTCAGACGGGCGTTGCGGGAAAATGTGCGGGTGCGTTGCGGCAACACCCGCGATTTTTCCGCGCAAGTGCAAAACATTGTAATGCGTTTTGCACTCGCGTGAGAAAAATCGTGCATGTTTGGTACCCAAACCCAAACTTCTTCACAGAAGTTCGGGCTTGGGATCGGTGTTCTGTAGATTGTATTATTTTCCCTTATAACATGGTTATAAGGGAAAATAATAGCATTCTGAATACAGAATGCATAGTAAAATAGCGCTGGAGGGGTTAAAAAAATAAATAAAAATTTAACTCACCTTAGTCTACTTGCTCGCGCAGCCCGGCTTCTCCTTCTGTCTTCATCTTAGCTTTTTGTAGCAACAGGACCTGTGGTGACATCACTCCGGTCATCACATGATCCATCACCATGGTAAAAGATCATGTGATGGATCATGTGATGACTGTGTGTCACCAAAGGTCCTTGTTGCTACACAAAGCTAAGATCAAGACAGAAGGAGATGCCGGGCTGCGTGAGCAAGTGGATTAAGGGGAGTTAAATTATTATTATTATTTTTTAACCCCTCCAGCGCTATTTTACTATGCATTCTGTATTCAGAATGCTATTATTTTCCCTTATAACCATGTTATAAGGGAAAATAATAATGATCGGGTCTCCATCCCGATCGTCTCCTAGCAACCGTGCGGGAAAATCGCACCGCATCCGCACTTGCTTGCGATTTTCACGCAACCCCATTCACTTCTATGGGGCCTGCGTTACGTGAAAAACGCACAAAGTGGAGCATGCTGCGATTTTCACGCAACGCACAAGTGATGCTTGAAAATCACTGCTCATGTGAACAGCCCCATAGAAATTGGTCCTGATTCAGTGCGGGTGCAATGCGTTCACTTCACGCATTGCACCCGCGCTGAAAACTCGCCTGTGTGAAAGGGGCCTAACTGATCTCTGTGAAAGTTACTGCTTCTGCTACAGCAATAAGAAAGAACACGTGAGGAGTACTGTAGCCCCGGGAATGCTCCTCTAGGTTTCTGGGGAAAATATATACATATTGGCACATCTTACATCTGCTGGCATCAGAGAGGCTTACCTTTCATGTTTTTTGTTAGCCTTTTGTATTGTTCCTCTGATGTTTCAGAGGTCAGTAAGTTATGTAGTGAGAATATGCCAAGTTGTCCTCCGCTAAGTCCCCCACGCTGCCTCATAATTCAGGTCTGGGTAGACGATTTAAGCAAGACAAACTACACTTGAATTCTCAACATTAGGACAAATAATGAAAAGAAGAAAAATCAAACCTTTCAAGGTCACTGTCTGGGTCGCAAAGCAAGATTACTTAAGAGACTGAAATTCTTGAAAACAAAACAAAAATAAACCAGAAGGCAGAATGCAAGAAGTTCATCACAACCCAGAATAAGAAGAGTTCTGATTATGAAAGTGTATGAAATCATTTCAAAGGGAAATCTCATGTTAAAGGGGTTATCCACTGACTAATGTAAAAAATGAAAATCAGACATCCTATAGTACATGACAACCTTTTTCTAACAAAGCTAGTACCAGCCCTGTACCTCACATGGATCCAGAGATCTCCCCATCCATTGCTCTGCTAGATTTATATCAAGCTGACAGCTGAAGGGGAGTGTCTATTCTGCTGCAGCTCAGGGGGCGTGTCCATGCTCTCCCTATCACAGCTCAGGGGGAGTGTCTCAGCTCTCCCTATCACAGCTCAGTAGGCAGTTGAAGGATGAAACTGAGCATGTGCGGCCTTCTCAGTGAGCAGGACAAAGAAATAAGGAAAGGAACAAACAGCAGGTGGCGCTATACAGATACATTTTATTGATAACTCAGTGGCTATGTAGAATTTTTAATTACATGCAATTATCACAAAATAATTCAGATCCAGGTGCTGGTTTGAAAACTGTGGAATATTTTTCATGGGACAACCCCCTTAAGTCTGGGAACCAATCAGATACCAATTTGAAGAGTGACATTGAAAATGAAAACATATATAATATCTATTAAAAGTATTTGCCCCCAACCTCCCTGATATTCTATGTACTATTGCACATCTTTTGTTGATACTGTAGATATGAAATGTTTAAATACAATATGTGATATTTCCAAAGGTTACCCAAATAATGAGAGAATTACAGATAGACTTTTTAATACAGGGAGCCAAACGACCCACATGAAAAAGTAACCGCACCCTTAAACTACAAACACCCCCTGTATAGTCTGATCCTCCAAACGCATCCCAGTCCTCAGTAATATTAACTTTGTGAATGTATGTTAAAAGGAGAATGTCTTCAGGATCAGACTTCAAAGGTTCGTTTGTTGTCTGTTACCATACTGACGATAGACCTACATAGGAAATGGTTAATAAAGTCAGTTTAAAAAAAAACATGTTATTTTATTTTAGAGGAATTGGGATGATAAAAAACCAAAAAGTGGAAATAATATTTAACTCTTTAAGAGAAAGATTTTTGGGCAGTTTTTAATACATTGCTGGCTTAACAGATAATTATTTTTATTTATAGGATATCCTAATACTGCTTTATTTTTACACAGTTTGTATGCATTGTACAGTATATCTGTAAAGTGGTGGCTCAGTGGTTAGCACTGGTGTCTTGCAGCACTGGGGTCCTAGGTTTGAATCCAACCAAGGACAACATCTGCATGGAGTTTCTATGTTCTCCCCGTGGGTTTCCTCCGGGTTCTCCGGTTTACTCCCACACTCCAAAGACATACTGATAGGGACCTTAGATTGGGGACAGTGTGATGCTCAGGTCTCCCTAACTCACCTCTAGCTCAGTGTTCACACTGTGGTATTCGGCTTCACTCAGCCATGCAGTCGGACAGCTTCCTAGCTGTGACCAATGCAACCCATTAAGGTCTTGGTCCACCAGTCCTCCTGACAATGACCACGCAATACCTTGGGGGGATATGGTCCACCAGTCCTCCCGACTGTGAACGTGCAACACCTCTTTTCTTCAAGCATCACTGGGCCACCTAAAACCCAGGCTTCCTCAGCCTTGAGGCCACCCAGCCCTCTTGGCTGGGCCCTTGTGGCCCCCCACCCCTCCTGGCTGGGATCACACAGGCCCTCTGCAGGTCTGTTCCCTGGGGCCTAACTCCTCCTCTCACTCTGAGGATTGCTTTATCCCCAATTATCGCACCTGACCTGACCTCAGGCCTGGCGATCATGGGGAAAACACAGCAAATCATACCCTACATCTCCTCTAATAGGTTTCCTGCACCATTCTAGGACACACATCTTCCCTCTTCATATATGAGGCCTGTCACTGCCTCACAATATGTTGATCCTCTCAACTAGTGGTCTGTCTAGGTCTGTTAGCCATGTGTGCATGCCCTCACATAACCACTGCTCCCAACACCTCCTAACAGCGAGGTCACAACGGCCTAGACTGTAGGCAATTCATTGAAACAACCATCCTCCTTCTCTCAGTGCAACGATGCACCCCCTCTCAAAGTCTGTCAACTGAGCAAAATGTCTTTCGGTGCTTCCTAGAGGCATGTCTAGCAGTCAGCAATCTCTCGCCAAGAGGTACACTACCCAAAAGTAGCCTCTGAGAGCCTTTCTATAAGGGATATGAGGTACTGGAAGCACTTTATGGCCTATTGTGGCAAGACCCACCAATCCTGTAATCATTTACATATCTGCCTGCTGAGTTTTGCAGCAATTTCTTGACATTTCTATTTCTATTCTATCTTTTTTTTCCCACGGAATGCATATTATTAGTTCATTTGCTGTCTTTTTCTAGCTTCCAACAACAAATCCGATATGTAACTTAGCCCCAAGGTATAAGCACAAGTTACAAAGTAGCAGGGAATGTTCTTACTGTAGTAGAATGTAGTCATGCTGAGATCCTGTGAACTCAGATAATTGCAGAGAAGAATCTCCACATGTCCCACATGGCGTGGAACAACCCTTTAAATGCTGAAAATATGCATATCATTCCAGTAAGGACGCTGCTCTACATATGGGATTTAAGGTCAAGGCTGCAGATGTTCACACTAAACATAGAACTTGCAGACAATCTGTCATCAAGGAGAATTTCATTGGAAATTTAAAGGGGTTTTCCAGTCTCTCAGTATTGCTGACCTACCGTCAGGATAGGTGATCAGTATCAGTTCGGTGAGGACCTGACCTATATGAATTGACTTCGGCAGCCGCCTGAAACAAATCAGTAGATGGAGCCGGAAGAAGAAGACTCCGTCCATTGTGTGTTGGCCATGCTGATATACTGCACCTCATCTTCCGGTGCTGGACCCCCACCAATATGATATTGATTACCGTATTTTTTGCTTTATAAGACACACTTTTTTCCCCCCAAAAGTGTGTGTGGGGGGAAATGGCAGTGCGTCTTATCAAGCGAATGGTGCAATTTTTACATTGCTGATACTGATACATCGCCGGCCGCTATGCTGCACAGCAGTCTTAGGCTACATGCACACAACGTTTTTTTTGGGCTGATCGGATGGTTACCCATGCATTTCTATAGAGCCGTTAAAATTGTAGTCAACCATTTCTTTTCCGCACCCGCTGTCCGTGTTTCCCGTCTGCAAAAAATGTATTGCACGTCCTATTCTTGTCCGCAATAAACGTTTTGCGGACCCATTTAAGTCAATGGGTCTGCAAAAAAATGCGGATGACCAACGGAAGCCATTCGTATGTCACCCGCATCCGTTTTTTTTTGCGGATGGTTGCTAGGAAACCTGTATATAAGAAACACAACCTACTAATTTTGCGGACAAACGGAACGGATGTGGATGTAAAAAAAACAGGAACACGGATCTGCTATTTGCGGACCGCTAAAAAAATCTGTTGTGTGCATGTAGCCTTAGGCTACATGCACACGAGCTATGAGTTTTGCGGTCCGCAAATTGCGGATCCGCAAAAAAAACTGATGACATTCCGTATGGCATCCGTTTTTTTTGGCGGATCCATTGTAATCATGCCTATCCATGTCCGCAAACTAGAAGAAAATAGGACACGCACAATTTTTTTTTTTTGCGGGGCAACGGAACGGACATACTAATGCAGACAGTCCACATCCTCTCTGCAAAAAAAACTGGCGGAGCAGGAGCGTGACTGAGTGAGTGAAGTTCCTCTGCCTGCCCGCCGCTTTGATAGTGAGTACTACTACAGATGATTACGCTAGTTTAGCAAACCAGAGCAACTGCTTGAGGCATGAATAGACTTTATACATTACATACCGTATAAAGACTGCTGTGAGTGGGGCCTCGTGTAATGGGGTCACTATACATACAGGGAGATGAGAATACACAGAGGGGACCAGCATAAGATGCTATATATGTGTCATCTATAGATATCCCCATAGCGGTGTATCATCCACAGATCCCCCATAACAGTATCATCCACAGATCCCCCATAACAGTATCATCCACAGATCCCCCATAACAGTGTCATCCACAGATCCCCCATAACAGTGTCATCCACAGATCCCCCATAACAGTGTCATCCACAGATCCCCCATAACAGTGTCATCCACAGATCCCCCATACCAGTGTCATCCACAGATCCCCCATAACAGTGCGTCATCCACAGATCCCCCATAACAGTGTCATCCACAGATCCCCCATAACAGTGTCATCCACCGATCCCCCATAACAGTATCATCCACAGATCCCCCATAACAGTGTCATCCACAGCTCCCCCCATATCAGTGTGTCATTCACAAATCCCCCATAACACTGTAATCCACAGATCCCCCATAACAGTGAGTCATCCACAGATGCCCCCATAACAGTGCGTCATCCACAGATCCCCCATAATAGTGTCATCCACAGAACCCCATTAGTTCAAAACCCACCAAAAGCACACCTTTTTGTTCAAAATAATTTCTTCTTATTTTCCTCCTCAAAAACCTAAGTGCGTCTTATCATCAGGTGCATCTTATAAAGCGGAAAATACGGTACTTATCCTGAGGATAATTCATCACTGTTGATAAACTGGAAAACACTTTTAAGTATTCTCCACCCTGACTCACTGGGTCCTCCATAACGCGCTCGACTATTTTCGGCAGTGCCATTGAAATGAGTAGGAAGCGCACCAAGCAAGCATGCCCGCCGATTGATTCACTTCTATGGGGCTTTTGGAAATAGCCAAGCCAGCGCTCGGCTAGTTTTGGCGCTCCCATAGGAACGAATGAAGAGCTGCCGCGCATTCATAGTCTGTTCCTTATTTTGCAGGCTTCGTTCTTAAGATAGGTACGAGGCAACCCCTTAGTGATTGATCAACCTGTGCACCTTAGTGATTGATGCTAACTCTACATGACTAGGCATAAATGGAAGGCTGTTAGTCACTAATAAGACCACCCACTGGACTCCTAAACATAAGAGAAGAGTTTAAAGGGGAACTTTCACGTTAACCGGCAGGCAGCATGTTATAGAGCAGAAGGTGCGGAGCAGATTGATGTATAATTTATTTGGATAAGACTCAGCAAAACATGTAATTTATGCATTTAAATTCCTGCTCATTCTGAACTTTGAAGTCAAGAAGGCGGTCCTATCAGTGATTGACAGCCTTCCCTCTAGGATTATGTATACACAGATAGCTGTCAATCACTGATAGGACCGCCTCCTGGACGTCAAAGACCAGAATGAGCAGGGATATAAGTGAATGAAAAATAGGTTTTACTGAATCTTTTCCCTTAAAACTGTATATCAATCTGCTCAGCTCCTCCTGCTCTATAACCTGCTCCCTGCAGCTCGGACACCACGGTCAATGTGAAAGGTCCCCTTTAAACTCTCTGCTCTCGTGTTTAGGAGTCCAGTGGGCGGTCTTATCAGTGACTGAGAGCCTTCCATCTATGCCTAGCTGTGTTAGCACTCTGCTGCCCTGCATTTGCATAGTGATGGGTTCCCTTTAACAATACTATACGCACCCTCAACCAGACCTGCCTGTTTCCAAAAATGTATTATTATTTTTTTAACCATAAAAAGTGGTAGCCTGTACTCAGCATTTAAGGAAGAGTTATTAATTTAAAGCACATTTATTCACTGGGGCCTGAGGCGACACAGAAAGTAAATACAGTTTTCATCAGAGGAGGCTGATGTAAGGCTTAATGCTAAACAGCTGTCATTTCTCCAGTGGACGATTCCTGGCTTTTGACTAGAGTCTTTGTAATTGTTTTGGTTCTTATGAAGATCAACATTGGCCAAGAACATCCACGGTGAAGCAGAATATAAAACACTGCCCAGGCGAGGAAACCTCCACCCATGATTCACACCAGGTCTACAGGGAGCAAATCTAAGTTACATGGCAAATTTTTTCTTGTATTTCTTTTGTGCACTTTAAATAGCGGAAAATAGATGTCCTGTTGCTACCTGGAAATTGTCCGCAAGCTGTTGTTTGATGCGTTTTCCGAATGACGTGTCTCGACTTATCATACAGTTCTTAGAAGCAGAAATGGAAGCTATATCCTTGTCCGGTTTCTTTAAATACATTCCTAACCCTTCTAAACTTCCTGCTGGTCTCTCAACTTCCACTCAAATGACTTGGCTCAGAGAGGACATGTCCCCAAGTGGCATGTGACCCAGCAGTGACGTAAGGCTTGGGAACACGAGTCATTGGCTGCAGTGGCATATGTAACCCCGTCCATGCATGCGGAAATGACAGACAGAGACAGAAAGACAAGGGTAGACAGCAAGGGAGCCTGACTGGACTGGCAGGGATCGGGTAAGTATAGATTTCTTCTTAGGTATGGCCGGCTGGGGGGCAAATATTTAAAAAAGGCTGGACAAACCCTTTAAAGGGATTTTGCAGCTTTGTTTCACTGATGATCTATCCTCTGGATAGATCATCAGCATCTGATTGAAGGGGGTGCGACCCACAGGACCCCCACCGGCGGTCAGCTGTTGGAGAAGGCAGCGGCGCTGGCAGTATCGCAGTCTTCTTGTTTCCCGCAGGCCCAGTGACGTCACGACTAGTATCACCGGCCTGGGCATGGCTAAGCCACATTGAAGTGAACGGGACTTAGCCGCGGCCAGGCCAGTGATACTAGTCGTGACGTCACTGGGCCTGCGGGAAACAATGAAAGGACTGCTACTGCCAGCGCCTCTGCCTTCTCAAACAGCTGATCGGTGGGGGGTCCCAGGTGTCGCACCTCCGCCAATCAGGTGCTGGTGATCTATGCAGAGGATAGATCATCAGTGAGAAAAAGCTGCAGAACCCCTTAAAGGATTCCTACATTGCACTGTAATACAGTTGAGTACATATTTGTGCTGCCCTATTCATAGACTCATCATCCAATGCTGTTACTATGTATCGATATATTCATCTGAAGAGGTTATTATACAATGTATACCATGATGGGCTCCGTCACCAGCACCAGCTAGCCTGCTTCTTGATGGTTTCCAGGCAGCAATAGATTTATTTTCTCCATTCCACAAGAGCAAAATAGTTTCAAACATATATTACAAGATGCTCTGCTCATACCTACTTTTCCCATAGAACATAATGGGACTCCACCAGATCTGACATTGCCAGATTCTACAGTTCACCGCCATATCCCCATTGACTATAATAGGATCTGTGAGTGATCCGGCCTATTTCCTCCACAGGCCAGGCAAGAGCTGAAATAGCTCGTCGGATCAGACGTGCCGGATATGTGAAAGTAGCCTTACTGAATGGGGTTTAGCCGCAGTACCTGGCACAGCCACACACATGGAGGGTGCTGTGTTGCATATTGCTGATTCTGTTACAGAGGTTATCCCAGGATTAATGCAAAAAAAATGTGTTATATGTGTGAGGGTGACACAGAAACAGGGAAAAACAAACAGACAAACACAAAGAGTAGTCGTACGGTAAAGGGTCAAATGCCAGTCGGACAATGAAGTACAAAAAACGCCAGGGGCATATACGAGAAAACCCAACACGCCGAAAGGTCAGAACCAGGAGATCAATACAATACCAAATCGCCAGGAACACCAAGAAACGTAGTGACAATACTAATCCAGAAATCCAAAGCCAAAGGTGTCTTCACTACCACAAGGGAACAGCAGGGGGAGCCAGAGGACAATAAATTCACTGGCACCTGCACATGCAGGCGCTGGCCTATAATGCTGAGGAGAGAGCAGCTCACAGCAACATGCACACCAGGTGGAGCTGCCGGTAGTGCGTCCTGACACTCTGGAGCCCCGGTGGGCCACCTCATTGGCCCGGGGCTCCGACGTCAGAACAGGACGCTCAGCAGCTCTGCTTCCCCTGGCAACCATACGCCGCTACCGCATGGAGGCAGCCACGGCCGGGGGAACGGTGACACATTTCTTTTGGCGGTGTATTCTTTCTGCTTCAACTCTCTCCCTATCACAGCTCAGAGCCATGTCCTTTCTGCTGCAGCTCTCTCCCCATCACAGCTCAGAGCCATGTCCTTTCTGCTGCAGCTCTCTCCCTATCACAGCTCAGGGGATGTGTCCTTTCTGCGGCAGCTCTCATTTTACCACAGCTCAGAGCCATGTCCTTTCTGCTGCAGCTCTCTCCCTATCACAGCTCAGGGGATGTGTCCTTTCTGCTGCAGCTCTCTCCCTATCACAGCTCAGGGGATGTGTCCTTGCTGCTGCAGCTCTCTCCCTATCACAGCTCAGGGGATGTGTCCTTTCTGCTGCAGCTCTCTCCCTATCACAGCTCAGAGCCATGTCCTTTCTGCTGCAGCTCTTTCCCTATCACAGCTCAGGGGATGTGTCCTTTCTGCTGCAGCTCTCTTTTTACCACAGCTCAGAGCCATGTCCTTTCTGCTGCAGCTCTCTCCCTATCACAGCTCAGGGGATGTGTCCTTTCTGCTGCAGATCTCTCCCTATCACAGCTCAGGGGATGTGTCCTTTCTGCTGCAGCTTTCTCCCTATCACAGCTCAGGGGATGTGTCCTTTCTGCTGCAGCTCTCTCCCTATCACAGCTCAGGGGATGTGTCCTTTCTGCTGCAGATCTCTCCCTATCACAGCTCAGGGGATGTGTCCTTTCTGCTGCAGCTTTCTCCCTATCACAGCTCAGGGGATGTGTCCTTTCTGCTGCAGCTCTCTCCCTATCACAGCTCAGGGGATGTGTCCTTTCTGCTGCAGATCTCTCCCTATCACAGCTCAGGGGATGTGTCCTTTCTGCTGCAGCTTTCTCCCTATCACAGCTCAGGGGATGTGTCCTTTCTGCTGCAGCTCTCTCCCTATCACAGCTCAGACCTTGTGACATTGACCAACACCATGCTTTAAAAAAAAAACATGAGACCCTTGGTGAATGATTATGATAACCAGAAGAGTACTTGATTTCATCCGGAACACTTAACACTTTTTCTTCTAAGTCGTCCATGCAGATAAGGGACCCTAAAGGGCAGACATATTGACAGACAATTATATTATTCATGAACCCACTGGGCAATATCCAATACTATTATGAATGATAATTCGATGGCGGCCAAATGTACAGAATCTCTCCTTGAACGGTGTAATTCATTAGGAACTTTATAAAAAGCCCATAAAACCATTTATCTTCCCATTTCTTCCATGCTTTAGAGATGACAGGAGAGTAATGACTAATCATAAAACTGTGACACCTATTTCTGGGCTGAACAAATATAAGATGGAATAATTAGAACTGTTCATCTATCGGCAGCGAGCTGATAAAACATTTAGGAGCGTCGCTCCATTAACATATTGTGAATGTATTATTTACAACTGCTCAAAGGTTTTCTTTCTACAAGGAGTGGTTTTTTTTCTAAGCAGTCTTAAGAATAAAATATTAACCAATTTGTTATTTAATTATTGCTTTTATGTTTTTAGGTTTCCCTGTGATATTTCCTTTTCAATGCATTTTCGAGAGCAATTATTGTCTTCATGGCAAAACAAAATCTCAGTTTCGTTGTGACTTAATCATTGTAGACGGAAATGTATCGATTTTTTACAATATATGTTTCTATTCATTGACTGTTTCCATATCTCAGAGTTAGCGGTCAGTGAATAGAAACACTGAAGAGTGGCAGGAAACACCTACAATACAGTATGAGTTTGCTACAATTGTATCCGGCCCAGACAATACTCTTCGAGCTTAATGCATTGGCCGAGGGTACGTATTGTTATCGCAGTGGATTATCAACCAGAAAACAAAAGGAGGGGCCATGATGAAATCCAACATGTCCTAGCCTTCTCTCCCTTGACATCTATGGTCAGGAAGAGTCAGGAGGCCCCATATTCATAAGAGTTTTTAAGCTATCTGGCCAAAATTGTTTGGTTCAGACAAAATGTATCTAATGTGTGTTTGGCTAACTTTAGTCTAAAGTTAGTCCATATAAGTAAACTAAATAAATAAAGAAAATTGACCAAAAAGAACAATTTAAGCCAAAACGGTCCTTCCTTGGGTGAAATTTACCAACAAACAACCATTTTAGCCAACTGATGATGTCATCTGAAAAATAAAAGCCTGCCGTATTTGAACTTTTTGTCCAATAGTCAGAAAAAAGATCTTTTGTGGAAAGGAAAATTGTTTCTTGATGAAAGATCATTCTATGAAGGAAAGATCCCAGAAAGATCATTCTTCCTTATCCCGATGTGCCATCAAACATGTACAGTATGGTCGACTGTAATAGGCAACATAGACTAAAATGAGTATGGCTGTGTCTGATCATTCACCAGATGATCATTCCTTCAATGGTTATTCAACCATCAGCCTTCTTCAGTCCAATGTGTATGGCCACCTTGGGATCACTAGGAGAAATGATTCTGAGGACCACCTTCCATCTACAGAGAATGTAGGCATGTCAATTGTGATTTGCATCCTAAAGTTATCGGTGCACATACAGGACATTTCTTCAATAAGGTTGCCTCATCCTACAAGAAATAGACTCTGGTGACAATTGATGGGTTCCTTATATCAGTGAGGTGGACAATCTCTATGGTTGTCTTTCTATATCCCTTTTCAGGACATATGGAGCGTCATAGAGGGGGCCCACCTGCTCAAGATCCCCATCTATGAGCCCCTGCACTGGAGGACTCAATCCACCACCTCAGTGTACCACTGCATTTAGTATGGTGAGATACATTAGACACCTTCACCTGGTTTTCAGAAGTCAGATCCATGGTGATCAGTTGATCATCGCACCAGCTTAATTTCAAAAAGAAGAATTTATATCTTAGTATACTGGCGCCTACACCTTTTCCCTATATAATCCGGGTATATCCAGCTGCAGAGTGCGAGTGCCTTCTGCTCAAGGCACCTATAGTTAGAAACTTCTAGTAGGATATATATCCTGGCACCATACAATGTAAATGCAATACTGAAATGGAAATGCATCTGTGAGAGCGGTACCTTGTCTTCACTGGTGGGGTTTCTTCTCAATTCTCCAGAGTCTAGTGATTATAGTTCTGGTGTCTGTTGGCAGTAGGGGGCACATTTATTAAGACCGCCATTAGACGCCGGTCTTAATAAGGCCCTGCGCTGGCGATGGATCTGCCGAAGTTATGAAGAGGCGCCGGCCTCTCTATAACTTCGGCGCATCCATTGCTAGTTCTAAATGTAAGACAGCTTCCTTGCTGTCTTACATTTAAACCATTTACTACGCCTAAACCAGGCGTAGAAAAGGATGAATAAGACGGGCCTACCGGCCCTTCCTCGCCTACAATTTTAGACCTGGTGTGAGCGGAGTGAAGTCGCAGATAGCGGCATCTGAAATGTAAGCGTATTTCAAAATAGTATATGACCCCTTAGGTCTGTGACTGACATCACCCCCAACATCACCATCTAAAGAGTGATATTACTCCCAACATCATCACAAGAAGTGTGACATCACCCTCAACATCACCACCGGAAGAGTAAATGATAAAAGCAATTAATTGTACTTACTCATTTCTTTCCACATTCAGCAGCAGTTCTCCCTCTTTAGATCTTAGCAGGAATTTCAGTGCTGATGCAGGACCCTTGAAGAAGACAAAATGGTAATTAAGATCATACTTGGTGTTTTCAATGTGTATTTGCATAAAAATATTATAAACATTTCCATTAATGTAAAGCAAAAAAATTCTCACAAAAAATACATTTAATAATTCCCATAGATTTCTATTCAACACTGGAGCTAGAGTTTTTGCCTAAAAAATGCAGCAGAAAAAAAAAAATATAAAAAATGCTAGATTCCTTAAAGGGTTTCTGTCACCAGAATTAACCCTATTAAACTGGCTGACATTAGCGATGTGCAATGTCAGCAGACCCTAACTGTACTATTTTTATGCTTATGGATGCCCCGCTTACTGCACAATTTTAACTTTGATCATATGCAAATTGGCCTCTAGGAGCGGGGGGGGGGGGGGGGTGGGGGGTGGGGGCTGTTGCTCCTGCTCCTAGAGGTTCGGTTCTCCCACATCAAGTCACGCCCTGCTGTCCTTGATTGACAGGGCTAGCGTTCGTCTTCTCCTGCCGGCCCAGTGCGCTGGATAAATCTCGCGCCTGCGCAGTCCCAGCACACAGGGACGGCAGGAGGAGACGAACGCTGCCTGGCCTTGTTAATCAAGGGAGGCAGGGCGTGACTTGAGGTGGGAGAACCGAGCCTCTAGGAGCAGGAGCAACGCCCCCCCCCCCCGCTCCTAGAGGCCAATTTGCATATGATCAAAGTTAAAATTGTGCGGTAACCAGTTTAATAGGGTTAATTCTGGTGACAGAAACACTTTAAAACATCTGTTACACCAGCCTAAAAAATTTTGCCATGATTTTTGATAAAAGAAAAAAAAAAAAAAAAATCATGGCTATACCCCTATTTCCGCACACTGCACACAAACCCCCATTCCTCCTGGTTTTGCTTGTCATTTGGGCATTGCACTTCCTCCTGCCATGTCATGGAAGCAGCAACCATCATCCAGTCTCCTCGTCTGTTCGCAGTAATTCAGCACAAAGCAGAATAGAAGTGTTATTTCCTGGCAAGGCTTAATAAGCCCATAGGAAATTCCTGCTATCATTCCTTGTCATTATTGGCTGGGTACGCTGACGAGCTGCTTCCTATTAGTTTACTGCCACTTGTTGGAAAAAATCCAGCAGAGCAAAAAACACTTTAAGAATTTTATGGCATCCTACAGCGCAAAGATGAATCCTAAGCAGACAAAGGCCTGAAAGTCATTCAAAACTATGGTGTCAAAATGCAAGCATAAAGTGTAGACAAAAGTACAGAAACTGGTAGGAAAAGTGCTACAGGATTGAACTTAGTTTGCATATAAAGCTAGGGTGCTCACATTGACACATGCATTTGGACAGCTCAAACATATCCATAGACAAAAAAATTCTGCTGCCAAGTTCCCAAGAGCACAGTGGCCTCCATAATTCTTTAATAGAAGAAGTTTGAAACAACCAGGACTCCTCATAGAACTGGATGCACCACCAAACTAAGTATTTGGCGAGAATGGCCTCGGGAAGGGGGGTGACCAAGAACCCAATGGTCACTCTGGCTGAGTTCCAAAGAACCTGTGTGCACATGGGAAGAACCTCCAGAAGGTCAACCATCACTGCAGCATTCCACCAACTGCTTCATGGCAGAGTGACCAGAATGAAGCCTCTCCTAAGTAAATAACACATTTGCAAAAAAGCACCTGAAGGACTCTCAGATTGTGAAAAACAAGATTCTCTGGTGTGATGAAACCACAACTGAATATTTTCGCCTCAATGCTAAGCATCATCTCTGGAGGAAACCAGGCACTGCTCATCATTTGCCCAATACCATCCCTACAGTGGAGGATGGTGATGACATCATCATACTGTGGGGGTGTTTTTCAGGTGCTGGGATTGGGAGTCTGGTCAGGATTGAGGGAAAGTTCAATGGAGCAAAGTACATAGATATTCTTAATGAAAACCACAGTTCTCTGGACCTCAGACTGACCCAAAGGTTTGCGTTCCAGCAAGACAATAACCCTAAGCACACAGCCAAGACAACACAGGAGCAACTCTGTGAATTTTCTTGAGTGGCCCAGCCAAAGGTCTGACTTGAACCCAATTGTACATCTGTTGAAAGACCTGAAAATGACTGTCCACTGATGTCCCCATCCAACCTGGCAGAGCTTGAGAAGATCTTCAGAAAATCACTGCCAAAGGTGCTTCAGCTTAGTTCTGAGTAAAGAGTCTGAATACTTATGTGAATGCAAGATTTTAGTTTTTAATTTTCAATAAATTAAGCAAAGATTTCAAACATCCTGTTTTCATTTTCTCATTATGGGGTTTTGAGGGCAGAATTATGGGGAAATTTTTTAATTTTTTTTTATTTTCGCAAAAGGCTGCAACATAACAAAATGTTACAAAAGTGAAAGGGTCTGAATACTTTCCAAATGCATTGTACGATTTAACATAATACAACTAAGAAACAGGAAAAACAAAAAAATTGGGTTTCTGGGATGACAATTGTCTTCACTGAGGGCAGGCAGGACATCATGGTGGATCTTCAGTGACGTTCCTCAGAACATGTGAGCCCGCACTGCCAGGAGGTGCAGTTTCTAATCATGGAGCCTTTTCTACCCACAGGGACGTAGCTATAGGGAATGCAGAGTTGCTACCGGACCCAGGAGCCTGAGGGAGCCCAAAGATCCTTGTGCCGCATAAAAAGACACTAATATTATAGAAAGTGCATGCTGGTCAAGTTACACCTCTGGCTGGTGGGAAGGGGTTAGGTCAAGAATTAGGCATGTGGGGATACCATATACATTTTTGCCTCAAGCAGCATTAAGGCTATAGGCTTCCCTGCCCCTGGCCACAAAGCAATGAGGGAAGAGGAGCCCAAGCTGAACCCTTGCACTGGGGCCCATGAGCCTTTAGCCATGTCCCTGTCTACCCCTATGTAAGTTCAATGGCTGGAAATATTCATACTCTCTTCTCTTCGTCTCCTTACCGATCTGACAGGCAGAGCAGCCAGGAGTCAGGACACCTTCATTTGTCAATCTTACTCCTTTTAAAGGAGGGAAAAAAATGTATATTCTCTGGGAATACAGACACAAGCCTCTCCAATTTGATATGTCAACTGCATATAAGAACTGGAATATGACACCATTTAATAACCGCGACTCTAATTAGAATAATCGCAAAATATTAAATAAAGAGAAAGACAGCTGGGGGGAATTTCAAATAAGCTAGAGGACTAAAGTGGGGGACATATATACAGTCGTGGCCAAAAGCTTTGAGAATGACACAAATATTAGTTTTCACAAAGTTTGCTGCTAAACTGCTTTTAGATCTTTGTTTCAGTTGTTTCTGTGATGTAGGGAAATATAATTACACGCACTTCATACGTTTCAAAGGCTTTTATCGACAATTACATGACATTTATGCAAAGAGTCAGTATTTGCAGTGCTGGCCCTCCTTTTTCAGGACCTCTGCAATTCGACTGGGCATGCTCTCAATCAACTTCTGGGCCAATTCCTGACTGATAGCAACCCATTCTTTCATAATCACTTCTTGGAGTTTGTCAGAATTAGTGGGTTTTTGTTTGTCCACCCGCCTCTTGAGGATTGATCACAAGTTCTCAATGGGATTAAGATCTGGGGAGTTTCCAGGCCATGGACCCAAAATGTCAACGTTTTGGTCCCCGAGCCACTTAGTTATCACTTTTGCCTTATGGCACGGTGCTCCATTGTGCTGGAAAATGCATTGTTCTTCACCAAACTGTTGTTGGATTGTTGGAAGAAGTTGCTGTTGGAGGGTGTTTTGGTACCATTCTTTATTCATGGCTGTGTTTTTGGGCAAAATTGTGAGTGAGCCCACTCCCTTGGATGAGAAGCAACCCCACACATGAATGGTCTCAGGATGCTTTACTGTTGGCATGACACAAGACTGATGGTAGCGCTCACCTTTTCTTCTCCGGACAAGCCTTTTTCCTGATGCTCCAAACAATCGGAAAGAGGCTTCTTCGGAGAATATGACTTTGCCCCAGTCCACAGCAGTCCATTCACCATATTTTCTGCAGAAGATCAATCTGTCCCTGATGTTTTTTTTGGAGAGAAGTGGCTTCTTTGCTGATGATCCTATAAATTGTTGATTGAGGTGCAATCTTAGTAGCCACAATATCCTTGCCTGTGAAGCCATTTTTATGCAACGCAATGATGGCTGCACGCGTTTCTTTGCAGGTCACCATGGTTAACAATGGAAGAACAATGATTTCAAGCATCACCCTCCTTTTAACAGGTCAAGTCTGCCATTTTAACCCAATCAGCCTGACATAATGATCTCCAGCCTTGTGCTCGTCAACATTCTCACCCGAGTTAACAAGACGATTACTGAAATGATCTCAGCAGGTCCTTTAATGACAGCAATGAAATGCAGTGGAAAGTTTTTTTGGGGATTAAGTTAATTTTCATGGCAAAGAAGGACTATGCAATTCATCTGATCACTCTTCATAACATTCTGGAGGATATGCAAATTGCTATTATAAAAACGTAAGCAGCAACTTTTCCAATTTCCAATATTTATGTAATTCTCAAAACTTTTGGCCACGACTGTACATGTCTATTAGGGTTCATGTGCAGAAACGTATAATGGTTGCATACAACCTCCAGGTTTAACAAAGACATAATAGAGCACCCACAGCAAATCTATAGGGCTCTACTGCTAGGGCCCAACAAGCCAGGGTATTTAGGTACAGATTTAGATAATTGTGTGAACTTATAAAGGGCCATAGGTATAGGGAGATATAGATAAAAATCAGGCGGCACTGCATACACTGATCACGCCGTATTGGGACCGGGCCACATGCAGTGTAAATTGCTTCTCAATGTGGTGCTCAGCAAAGTGATAGCTTGGTAGCAAACAAAGTAGCAAATTGTGAGGAGAATTGAAAAAAAGTTGCGGCACTCACCGAAGTATATCAAAGCTTTTCTTTTATTGTGGCTTCCTTAGCTGGTAGCAAAAAGGATCCGGGGCGGACACATAGTTGCAAGCAGCGACGGCCGTTTCGCGCGCTAAGACGCGCTTCCTCAGGCCACTGATTACGTCATTGCGCCTACGTGCGCTTTATACAAGTGGACAGGGGGACGGCCGACGCCGTCAGCAAATACCTCACTCCCACGGATGTGACGTGTAAAATTCAAGCAAAACAACAGGTAAGATTGCATTCTAAAAGTTAAATAAGTCAGCGACAAAGGCAAGGCACATAAAACATACAAAGGAAGGGCGATTATGCAAGTATACATAAGGAACAAATAGCAAAATTGCATCTCTTTAAGATTGCGGTCCAAAAGGGATGAAATGACTAATATAAGTGGCGGCAGTAAATTGCGATTCCCGGCCACGGACCATGTACCCATTATGCATATTTAATGGCCTCATCAAATTGGTACAGTATACATTGGGAAGAGCATAAGGGGAGGGGAATCCGCTTCTACATGGGAAAGACAAGTCGCAAAAAGGTCCCTCCTGGTGTGAGCGCATGAATTTTCACAGAAACACGGACATGTCATTTCTATCATTCATTCCTACCGCCTGCATGGCCTGCGTGCGCATAATCCACCTTGCCTCCCTCTGCAGGAGCAGGCGATGCCGGTCACCACCCCGAGGGATGGGGCGGACATGTTCTATGCCCGCAAAGGAGAGGCAACGCGGATACGCGTCGTGGGCCGTGCGGACATGCTCAATGAGGCGTGGACTGCCTCTGCCTGATCTAATCGAACCAATATGCTCGCGGATGCGCTCAAAGAGGGGGCGAATTGTCTTTCCGATGTAGAAGCGTTTACAAGGGCAGAAAACCACATACACTACATAGGACGTACGGCAGTTAATGAAATCCCGTACCGTGTGTGATACACCACCTATTGTTAAATGTCTAGAGCCGACATTAAGTGCACAGAAGGAACAATGGCCACATCTAAAGTTGCCCAATGGTTTTTTCAACCAAGTTTCATCACAAGGTGAAGTGAAGACACTTCTGACTAGTTTGTCTTTAATTGTAGGGCATCTTTTGAATGTGACCAAGGGTCTGTTTTCAGTGAAGCTATTAAGAGTGGGGTCTCCCTTGAGAAGGTCCCAATTTCGGTTGATAATCTGCCGAGTCATTTCAGCAACCGGGCTGTATTGAAAAGCAAAAGCGAAACGTGGGGATTTGTTACTGTTCCTATTTTCAAGTTTTTTGTTACCTGCAACCAACAGGACTATGTGCAGACCTCCAGCACCAAAAGTCTGGAAGCAAAAATATTTCAATTGGCCGACAAGGAAGTCAGACTATTCTGGACCATTGAGTCCTTGAAGTCCTACAAAGAAAGTGGGCGTGTCCCGAGAGGCTTACGTCTCTTTAAAGAAATTGTGCAGTACGAGGATGATCCCCTATTTACAGGGGAATGGAAAGCGGCACATCAAAGATTCTCCATGGAGATCATGGAATTGGTACTGACACGGGACCAGCAAGAATACACCCATGTTGTAGAACAACTAACTAAGGCAAAGGAGGAGTTACAAAAACGACTCATGGAGTCGCAATTCCTTGGATTTGAAAAAAGACTCAACAAAAAATTACTCGCTACACAGGCGGACATTAAGGATCGAAAGAGGGACAAATTTATCAGAGATAAAGATGACTATGAGGCTGATCGTGTCTTTGACTGGGGCAAAAAGCGAAATCGCCCCAAACGGGCCCCACGAAGAGGACGCCATAATTTCTGGGCCACTGATTCAGAATCAAGTGCCTCTGAGGGAAATGGCGCCAACCAAGCTGAAGATACAATAATCCCTTTAGAAAAGGCACGAGAAGGGGGCGTGGTAGACGCGGAACAGCAAGCAAGAGGAATCAGAAAGTCGACAAGAAGAAGACGTCAGGTCTCCTGGCGACAGTAGTTCCTGACGAACTCTTTGTTCAAACAACCCCTGAAAATGTGGTTCTCAACCTCACGGGCTCTGAACTGCCCCAGGGCTGTATCCCACTCCTCAATCGAGGGCTGGGATACAGCCTACCTGGACAGTTCAACCTGGTTGATTTTGAGATAGATTTGTTCTTGTCTATCCGCAAGTTATATCTTAAGAGATTATTCTCTGAAACCACCACCCAGGCCCTCGACCCCTTACAGGGGGAGGTCCCTGCCACTATGTCACTCACTGATTTTCACCTGTCTGATAAATTCAGTGATGAAGAAATTTCCTGCATCCATTTTCTTTCCAGCACTGAACCTGATGAATCCACAGACGCAGTACAACATTTTAGTAGGTTTACAGGAGGCATCGGGTCCACCTTCCTTCCTCCCATGCCGGCCGGCTCACCTATTGACCTGTTCCACAAGCAAGTTTTGAAAGAAATGCGTGCGTTGGTGTATCCAGCAGCACCTTCCAACCTTACGGTGGAAGAATCCAATGCTTTACTGTGGTTAGGGAAGCAGAAAAATATGGTGATTAAGCCGGCCGACAAGGGAGGGAACGTGGTCCTGATGTCTAGAGAGTATTACATGGAGGAGGCTAATAGACAGTTGGGAGATAGTACAGTTTACATGAAGTTAAGGGGGAACCCGGTACCTGAAATATCCTCCAAACTTTGTCGATTCATTGATTATTATATATATAACGGATTTCTACCCAAAAATATTAGGGATAAACTCGTGCCAGCCTTCCCAAAAATTCCCACTTGGTATTTTGTACCAAAAATCCACAAATCTCTCACCCGACCTCCGGGACGTCCCATTGTGGCAGGCATCGGTTCAGTGCTGGAACCGTTATCAGGCTATATTGACTGGCTCCTCAGACCTTTACTGGGGAGCACTCCGACATATCTCAAGGATACGGGAGACTTCCTCCGGGCACTCCGTAATTTGGAGTGGCGGGAGGAATTCAGTCTCGTGTCCTTGGATGTCGAGAGTCTGTACACCAGAATCCCCCATGATCTTGGGTTGAAGGCTGTTGACACGGTCTTGAGTAGAAGCGATAAGAGTGGGGTTTTTATTGATTTTGTCCATAAGGCATTGGACCTTGTTCTGTCGAACAACGTCTTCCAATTTGATGGACAGTGGTACCGCCAGGTACTAGGTACGGCGATGGGCACGCCAGTTTCGTGCACATTTGCCAACCTGTACCTGGCGGTATTCGAGGAGACCTACATTTTCGCAGTGGATAACCCCTATGTGAGCCATATTAGCCTTTTTTTAAGATATGTGGATGATGTTTTTCTGGTCTGGTCGGGGAGCGAGGAGTCGTGTCGTGCATTTGTTGATCACCTCAACACATGCAATCGCATGAACATGAAGTTCACCATCAATTTCGGTGGTGAAGTTCTGGATTTTCTAGATGTACATGTTACGGTAAAAGATGGAGTGGTACACACTTGTGGCCACCGTAAGCCGACAGCGACTAACTCGCTCCTCCACCAGACCAGCTTCCACCCACCTTCAGTCAAGCGCGCAGTTCCATATGGGCAGTTTGTCCGCCTGCGCAGGATTAATGATACGGATGAAGGGTTTCGCCGCCAAGCTGGAGAACTTAGAGCTAGGCTCATGAGTAGGGGTTATCCACTGCGAGAAGTCTCCGCAGCTTTATTAAAGGCGTCTTCACTTGACCGCAATTCCTTACTACTTGAAAATAGGAACAGTAACAAATCCCCACGTTTCGCTTTTGCTTTTCAATACAGCCCGGTTGCTGAAATGACTCGGCAGATTATCAACCGAAATTGGGACCTTCTCAAGGGAGACCCCACTCTTAATAGCTTCACTGAAAACAGACCCTTGGTCACATTCAAAAGATGCCCTACAATTAAAGACAAACTAGTCAGAAGTGTCTTCACTTCACCTTGTGATGAAACTTGGTTGAAAAAACCATTGGGCAACTTTAGATGTGGCCATTGTTCCTTCTGTGCACTTAATGTCGGCTCTAGACATTTAACAATAGGTGGTGTATCACACACGGTACGGGATTTCATTAACTGCCGTACGTCCTATGTAGTGTATGTGGTTTTCTGCCCTTGTAAACGCTTCTACATCGGAAAGACAATTCGCCCCCTCTTTGAGCGCATCCGCGAGCATATTGGTTCGATTAGATCAGGCAGAGGCAGTCCACGCCTCATTGAGCATGTCCGCACGGCCCACGACGCGTATCCGCGTTGCCTCTCCTTTGCGGGCATAGAACATGTCCGCCCCATCCCTCGGGGTGGTGACCGGCATCGCCTGCTCCTGCAGAGGGAGGCAAGGTGGATTATGCGCACGCAGGCCATGCAGGCGGTAGGAATGAATGATAGAAATGACATGTCCGTGTTTCTGTGAAAATTCATGCGCTCACACCAGGAGGGACCTTTTTGCGACTTGTCTTTCCCATGTAGAAGCGGATTCCCCTCCCCTTATGCTCTTCCCAATGTATACTGTACCAATTTGATGAGGCCATTAAATATGCATAATGGGTACATGGTCCGTGGCCGGGAATCGCAATTTACTGCCGCCACTTATATTAGTCATTTCATCCCTTTTGGACCGCAATCTTAAAGAGATGCAATTTTGCTATTTGTTCCTTATGTATACTTGCATAATCGCCCTTCCTTTGTATGTTTTATGTGCCTTGCCTTTGTCGCTGACTTATTTAACTTTTAGAATGCAATCTTACCTGTTGTTTTGCTTGAATTTTACACGTCACATCCGTGGGAGTGAGGTATTTGCTGACGGCGTCGGCCGTCCCCCTGTCCACTTGTATAAAGCGCACGTAGGCGCAATGACGTAATCAGTGGCCTGAGGAAGCGCGTCTTAGCGCGCGAAACGGCCGTCGCTGCTTGCAACTATGTGTCCGCCCCGGATCCTTTTTGCTACCAGCTAAGGAAGCCACAATAAAAGAAAAGCTTTGATATACTTCGGTGAGTGCCGCAACTTTTTTTCAATTCTCCTCACAATTTATAAAGGGCCATACCACACAATTGTAGTGTAAAAAAACTGCATGACTTCTGCAGGCCTTACTTGAGCAACACTTTGTGACATTTTGTCCTTTCTTTGCTGCGATCACCACTTTCTTCTAAAAATGTTGCAATTGGCAATTGGCCCAAAAGTTTGGAGCAAAAACATGACAAAACTGTTTTGACTGGAAGAAGGACCTATACATATTCACATGACATCTGTAGGTCCTCAAGTCAGAGGGAAAAAACCTAGAAGGAAAGTTTCAGCTGAATACACAATACGTGTATTAAAGGATAACTGTCGTATTTTCTTTTTTTGGAGTATTGGATTGTGGTGATTAATATCTCCTTGGTGGCCCTATTTCAACTTTTCACTGTGTATTCAATTACCCCTTAATTCCACATTTTTGTTCCCTGTACTGCCTATTTTTACCTGTGCTTAAAATAGGGTTGCTAGGCATGGTCCGTCTATGTGTTTAAGGATGGAGGACACAGAAGCAGGCTGCGTGCAAGGTCAGATTACAGACAGACAGGGACTGTGTGTAAATGATTAGAGCCAGGTCCTCCCCAGCAGCTGATAACAGTGCCTGGGCTGTGTGCACTTCTCCCTGTCCCTGCGCTTGGCAGACGCTCCCCCACTCAGCAGAGCTGGAGGATGCAGAGTTGGAGCAGCGCAGACCAGCGAAGGGAGATCTGCCATTTGCTCAGTGTTTAAATGAAAGCAACATGTGGTAAGAGGACCCCTTTGTGCTAGTGGAGATTAACCCTTTAGGGAGGAGGGCTCTGGTTACTGACACTTTTGGGGGGCTATTGTTACTGGCTAGTGAGGGCAGGCGGGATTAACCTCAGGGTGAGGGCAGTGGCGGCCATCTTAACTGAATAGTGAAATTGCAGTTTTATGCAGACTGGTTGCAAAGGGCTGAATCTTATTAAATATGGGGTAAGTCAGACTAATAGTAACTGATTCTGGAACATCATGTTATTAGTAACTACATATATGAAAATTGAAATTAAGGTCTAAATGTGACAGTTATCTTTTGAGGTGTATCAGCCTAGTGAGTCTCTGTTTAGGGCGTCTGAATTCAGTTACGGGGTTTGGTTTGGAAGTCTGTATTTATTTAGGGGGTCTGGTTGATAAAGGGACTTCCCTCTATTAGTGAATATTTAGATGGTGTAAATGTGCTCTGGTTTCTGCCATGGTTTTACTGTTTTAATGAGATTCACTGTGAAACTGCCTGCATTATTTGCCGTGAGCAGAAACTGGGACACAAATGCATGTGGCGACCATGACATCTCCTGGCTGTATAAACTGATGGCCAGATTGCCTGTATTCAGTAAAGGGATTTTCTGGATGGGACTAACTGACAAGGAAAAGATTTAATTATTGCATTTTATTCATTTTTGGGCTAAAATCGTTTTTTTTTAGTTTGTCTATTAAACATTTTCAACAGTTTTTCTTCTACAGTTTTTAGTTTTAGTGCACCTGCAGACTAGCAGGCTCTCTGCTTCACACTGAATCTATCAGAGAGCTTCTCCGATGGCCCCATCTGTCACCCTTATCTCTGAGCTGCGGACAGCTCATAAACACTCATGTAAGCTAAGGGGGTCATTTATTAATCTGAAATACGCCAAAATTAGGTGTATTCCAGGCACTGTTGGCAGCGCAATGGTTAGTATTTGCACCACTATCTGCGACTTCTCCCTGCTCACACTATGTCTAAAATTGTGGGCATGGCATGGGTGGGGGAGGGGAGGAGCCAGTAGTCCCGTCTCATTCATCATTTCCTACGCCTTTTGTAGGCATAGAAATGGTAGGGAAGCTGTCTTACATTTAGAACTGGCGCTGGATGCGCCAAAGTTATGGAGAAGCCGGCGCCTCTTCATAACTTCTGCGGATCCACTGCCAGCTATGGCCTTTATTAAGATCTGCATCTAAAACAGCAGTCTTAATAAATGTGCCCCAAAATTCTTATCAAACTGATCAGAATTTAGCTATAATAAGTGTATATAAGCTGTTAGCAAATTACAGAAAAGGGCAACAGATTGAGCCATCAGAGCAGCTCTCTGACAGATTCAGTGCGAAGCAGAGAGTAGTAGCCTATAGATACACTGAAACTGAAAGCTGTAGGGGGAAATAATGTTAATTTTTTTTAGTAAAGACCAACTGAAAAACTATTTTTAGCCCAAAATGAGTATAATACAATAATAAAAACAATAGCTTCCAAAATGTGTCCATAGCCCTTAAAGGGAGTCTGTCACCACTTTTTTGCATGTTAGACCATTAAAATAGGGTTATTTGATCCAGCCAGAACATAAAAACTGTACCTTTGTGGTAGAAAACGGACTTTTCAATTTGCAGAAAACGAACTTATAAGATTATTTTCGGAGCCCTCTCAAGTGCCCAGGGCGGTCTTTCAATCCTCAGAGCCCAGGCAGGCACCTCCTAAACGGCTGATAACGCCGCCCTCCGTGCGCCTCTGCCCGCCCGTTTACTCCCCTCCCCTGTCCCTTTCCACTGCGGCTGTGCGGTACAAATCGTAGCGGGCGCATGCGCAATGCGATGCCCGCTCCTGGCAGGGCATCGCAATACCTATTGCGCATGCGCCGGCTAAACGGCGATTAGCCGGCGCATGCGCAATAGGTATTGCGATGCCCTGCCAGGAGCGGGCATCGCATTGCGCATGCGCCCGCTACGATTTGTACCGCACAGCCGCAGTGGAAAGGGACAGGGGAGGGGAGTAAACGGGCGGGCAGAGGCGCACGGAGGGCGGCGTTATCAGCCGTTTAGGAGGTGCCTGCCTGGGCTCTGAGGATTGAGAGACCGCCCTGGGCACTTGAGAGGGCTCCGAAAATAATCTTATAAGTTCGTTTTCTGCAAATTGAAAAGTCCGTTTTCTACCACAAAGGTACCGTTTTTATGTTCTGGCTGGATCAAATAACCCTATTTTAATGGTCTAACATGCAAAAAAGTGGTGACAGACTCCCTTTAAAGGGGTCGTCCCATAAAAAATATTATGTAATTTTCAAACCAGCGCCTGGATCTGAATACTTTTGTAATTGCATGTAATCAAAAATGTTATACAGCCACTGAACTATTCAATATAATGTATCTGTATAGCGCCACCTGCTCTTTGTTCTTTTTCTTATTTCTCTGTCTGGTTCCCATAGAAGGCCGCACATGCTCAGTTTCATCGTTCAACTGCCTCCTGAGCTGTGATAGGGAGATCAGAGACACGCCCCCTGAGCTGTGATAGGGAGAGCTGAGACACGCCCCCTGAGCTGTGATAGAGAGAGCTGAGACACGCCCCCTGAGCTGCAGCAGAAAAGACACTCCCCTTGAGCTGCCAGCTTGATCTAAATCTAGCAGAGCAATGAATGGGGGGATCCATGGATCCATGTGAGGTACAGGGCTGTTTCGAGCTTAAAAATAAATTGGCATATACTATATGATGATTTTAATTTTTTTAATTATTCATGGGAAACCCCTTTAACACTCTGTGTTATAAGAACTATTAGATCTGTATTTTCCCTCCAGCATCAGCAAGCAAAGATCTTGAAAATGGTGAGGAATTGAAGCACAAAGTTGCTTTATTTACATCAAACTGGAAAACTCAGCTGTTATAATCAGTTCCTTATATTTGTCAGGGGCAGAAGGATGGGAAAATAGTAACCGCATGCCAATATTGTGGGCAGGGTAACAGATTTGCTGGTGCACCTTCAAGGGCTGTTCTTTTCCTCGTATTCCACCTCTCACTCTTTATTTCACATATTTCCAAATATCTGCCAAATCCTATCCAAATCAACTTCATGCTCGGTAAGCATCCTCTTGTAAGACTGCGGGGAGACAAGATTTGCTCATCTAAATTGTTATTGCATTCGCTAATAATGGACTTCATTTTAATCACAGATGGTCTTTTCAATGTCTGCTCCCTCACTATAGGAGACAACGGGACGGGGGCCAATTGGAAAGAGTCCGCTCCTCCTATCCCCCTCTTTTAAATTGCTCAGTGTTTATTTGAGGATGTTCCAAAGATGATAAATGACTTTATAAAAAGTATATAGTATTAACCTCTGAACCTCAGGAAAGAACGGCATCAAATTATCGACATTTTCTCACCACCATTAATACTCCAACAACATAATTTAAAGTTAACAACTGAGGCCGGTTAATTTAACTAGCGCTCTGAATGTTACCACAGCCCGGCAGCTGTACCTAATTATCTCAATTACAACTGGCTGTGGGCACTTAAACTTCTTCTCGCTGCACTGGATTTTCTGCAAGGGTTATGTGGATGGAACGATCTCTAGAATCACGCGACAATCACTATGCGCAGGGATGAATGAGATCGCCCACGAATCGCAAGAGGCAAGCAATTTGCAGCTGCTCTTTGCTTTGCAATTGGCTGTTTCTATAGCACTGTGCAGGCGCAAGCGTCTCTTCACCATGGTATAACGCAGGCGTTCCTGCAGGTACCAACTTTCTCCACAACTAGATCTTGCAGGAGAGATTTATGGCAAGAGATAAATCGTTGTGAAATCGCAAGCAGAGCTATACCTTTAGCGACAAATTGCTCCAACAAAGCTTGGGGGTAGCCCTAGTTCCCCCTTCCAAGGGTTCCATATTAGAAGTGATGAAGCGAGTGCTTCATAGCAACGTGAAGTCACCCACAAGTCATGGTAAATTCACGCCATTACTGCAACTAAAAGCTTCTCTTCTTGCAATGATTTCTGCCGCAGGAGTGGCATCAGGTCAGCAAAAGAGCCAGCGTCTGAAGATTACATCTGACCGGGCAGCCTAACCAGAAAGGAATCGCCCTGTGACTAGTCATTAAAGGGGTATTCCAAGATTTTAATATTGATGATATAATATCTGATAATAGCCTCAGGATAGGCCATCAATATCTGATTGCCGGGGGGTCAACACTCTGCACCCCCACTGATCGTTTTTTCAGAGTAGCGCGGACACCAGGACTATACAGCTCAGTCATTGTGTCGGGGATAGAGCTGGTAACTGCAACGTTGCTCCTACTGAAGTCTAGCACTACTTCCTGACTTTGGTGTTGTTTCCTGCCTTACCTGTTGGAAACTATACCTTGTACTTGTAGCGCTACTCCTGTCCTGACTCCTAGCTCCTCCTGACTTAGTTCCTGCCCTGCCTGTTGGTTACTATACCTAGTATCTGTACTGCTACTTCTGGTCATGATTCCTGGCTATTACGGACTTAGTTCCTGTCCTGCCTATTGGTTACTCCACCTGGTAACTTTAGTGCTGCTCCTGGTCATGACTCCTAGCTATTACTGACTTAGTTCCTGCCTTGCCTGTTGGTTACTATGCCTGGAACCTGTAGTGCTGCTCCTGGTCATGACTCCATGCTATTACTGACTTAGTTCCTGCCTTGCCTGTTGGTTACCAAGCCTGGTACCTGTAGTGCTGCTCCTGGTCATGACTCTTGGCCATTATGGACTTAGTTCTTGCCTTGCCTGTTGGTTACTATGCCTGGAACCTGTAGTGCTACTCCGGGTCTGGCTTGCTCCAGTCTTCTACTTTTCATGGTGACAACCCTTAACTCTGTTCCTGACCAGAATAGCGCTACTGCTGGCAATACATGACTGTTCAGGGGACTTTGACTTGGGAATCCTCCACCAGCAAATTCCACACTTCCTTTAGAGGGTCATGGGTGAAGACCAAGGTATTCCTTAGACTTTGCCCCAGTCTAGCCTATAGCCATATAGTTATCACAGCTAGAGATGAGCAAAGTTTTCAAAAATGTGTTTCGGCTGCTTTGCTGAAATTCAACAAGAAAATTGATTCGTAACTAATTGCTTCATAACGAATCACATTCCATTGTATGGAACGGGCGTAATGACGGGGAACAGTGATCGTGCCGCTCTCCTGTCAATTAACCCCTCAGATACAGCATTCAACGCTGATCGCAGCATCTTAGAGTCACATTCAGCCTATCAGTGGGTTAATCTGAGGTTAAAACCCAAAAAAATATAAACTCACCTCATTCATTTGATCACGGAGAGGCTGTCGCAGCCAACTTGATTGAAAAAAACAAAGCAATTCTCGCTGGTGACGTCACTGTACCCACCCCGACATGATGACGTGGAGATGTCACACATCAGCGTGTGCGAGAATCGGGGCGTATTCTTCAATCAAGATGGCTGCAACAGCCTCTCCACGATCAAATGGAAGTATGTTTTTTGGTTCTTTTTATCGCTATTTCAGGAAAACTTGATTCATTATCACGAAGCGCCAGGAAATTTGGATTCATGGCAAATCAAATTTTTCCTGAAATTTGGATGGAATTCCACTAATCATAGCCATGAACCATTCTCACAATCAATTTAGGAACAAGCATAGGATCATAAAACTGCATAGGCTGTATACATATGTAATAAAAATAGCTGATCCCGGTCATTGCACCCGGGGGCCTGCTGTATTATGCAGCCGGCATCTGCCATGTATAGAGCGAGCTTATCATGTGAGCTCACTCAACTTTTAACACAGATCAGGTTCAGGACTTTCTCTTAGGGTCCATTAACATGTCCGCAAAATGGGTCCGCATCTGTTCGACAATTTTGCGGGACGGGTGCGGACCCATTCATTTTTGATAGGGCTGAAAAAGATGCGGACAGCACACTACTTGCTGTCCTCAGTCGCACTTCTGTTCTGCGGCCAAGCAAAACAATATTCTTGTCCGTGGCATTTCTATCATAGTGCTGGCCTTGTGCGGAACGCACATGGCCGGTGTCCATGGTTTGCAGATCCGCAATTTGCGGTCCGGAAAACAGTTGCGGACGTGTGAATGGACCCTTACTCTGGAGGACTTGTCCTGTATTATACAGACAACCCATTGATTTGAATTGGACACTGTGTAGCGCTTTATTTCTTCTTTGGTGGCGCTGTAGGGAAACTACATGTATTGCTAGGTTTCCCGACAGATAGCAGCTGACCACTTGGGGTCGCAGCAGGAGGAGACTTCTTTTTGTCAAAGGACCCTTCTAATAAGTAGGAATTGTCAAAGTAGGGAACCCACTGAGTAGGGACCGACCACAAAACAAGTTACTTGATAATTATTGAGCAAATCAGTATAAATGTGACATTTTTTTCAGCCTTCATTATCTTATAGTTAGGAAACACATCTCTACAATAGGGACTTTGCTTTTCAGAAAAACTTTTGCAAAGCAATTTTTTAAAGTTTTGTCTCATCTCTATACAACCCCGTATATAATCCCGTTGGGGGGGGGGGGGGAGGGATAAACCAGTTTTATGATGAAAAACTTTTAGGAATCTTTCCAGTAATTTCTCAAAGTCTTCCAAACTGATGGCGAAGAATAAAAAAATGTGTTAGATATATCCATCACAAAAAGTAATTGGCGTCATGGGGGTTGGCTTTTCAATAAATCTGGCTGGATTGTCACAACCCAGGTTTACTGTCCAGAGAGTTTGATAAATGAGTACAAGCACCTAGACCTAACAGCACAGCCTATTAATACTTCATGTGAGTATGAAGCAAAGCAAATACCAGCAATTCTGTACTGGGTTTACCATGGAAAAATAGGACTACAGGAAACATAGTGTGTATATACTCTATATATGCTGATATTCTTTTGATTAAAGGGATTCTGTCACCTCCCCTAAGCCAAAAATCGATTTTAAAGCAGCCATGAAGCACAGCTTACCTGGATTAGGCTGTGCTCTTTTATCTTGAAATCCGTCCAGCAGTTACTGCAAAAAACGACTTTTATTCATATGCAAATGTGTCCTGAAGGTGCCCAGAGGGGCGTTTTGTTCTTCTTAGAGAGCCCAGTACCGCCCCTCTTACAGTGCCCAGCCCGCCTTCCTTGCACTGTCTAACCGCCCCCAGCCTGCCACAGCCTCTCCTCCCTTCGGCTGTGAGGGAGGGGGGAGGAGAGGGAGGAGAGGCTGTGGCAGGCTGGGGGCGGTTAGACAGTGCAAGGAAGGCGGGCTGGGCACTGTAAGAGGGGCGGTACTGGGCTCACTAAGAAGAACAAAACGCCCCTCTGGGCACCTTCAGGACACATTTGCATATGAATAAAAGTCGTTTTTTGCAGTAACTGCTGGACGGATTTCAAGATAAAAGAGCACAGCCTAATCCAGGTAAGCTGTGCTTCATGGCTGCTTTAAAATCGTTTTTTGGCTTAGGGGAGGTGACAGAATCCCTTTAAGCTCTTAAAGTACCAATGGTTCCAAGTTCAAGAACATAATATAAAACATAAAAAGTGAAAAAAAGTAAGAAAGAAAAAAAGCAACCTTTGTAAATACATTGTTTAACTTATCTTATATAATATAACAATATAACAAAATGGCAAAGGACAGGTGCACTCTGCGGTATTACTAAATCCTCAAACTGGTTTTAAAATTGAGAAATTAGTCAACATGTCCTACTGAGTAGGACATGTCTAAGCCCGGGCACCGCGACAAGGTTTCTCAAGTAGCCCGGGACCTAACACTCTCCTACCTGTGCCAGTGGGCAAATACCAGGAGCCAGTGGGCAAATTACAGGAGCATAAGGCCGACTCACAAACAACTCACCAGTTACCTCCAACATGTATCCATGCTTGCAATGGGAGGAGGGAGGAGTCTGCAAGTCCCACTCAAGACTGTCTGGTATGGCCCAGGCCTCACAGGTGCACCTAAATGTGGCCTGTAGATGGAAAACAGGCACATTTAAATTGGAGTTTATATACCTCCAGGAATCTCTATATACAAATTGAATGGAATGACGTGGTATAGCAGGAGGTGCTCAAACCCACATGCAGTCGTGCATATATATAGGGGAGCAAATCCTGCACTTGTGGCCCGTTGCTAATGGCAATCCCCAGCAAACATGCATACGGTGGAGGATGCCCGCAGCGAACCACAAGTACCACAATAGACATCCTACACAAGGTAACAATTGTGTGGATGTGATAATCAATATAACAATATAACAAAATGGCAAAGGACAGGTGCACTCTGCGGTATTACTAAATCCTCAAACTGGTTTTAAAATTGAGAAATTAGTCAACATGTCCTACGGAGTAGGACATGTCTAAGCCCGGGCACCGCGACAAGGTTTCTCAAGTAGCCCGGGACCTAACACTCTCCTACCTGTGCCAGTGGGCAAATACCAGGAGCCAGTGGGCAAATTACAGGAGCATAAGGCCGACTCACTGGCACAGGTAGGAGAGTGTTAGGTCCCGGGCTACTTGAGAAACCTTGTCGCGGTGCCCGGGCTTAGACATGTCCTACTCCGTAGGACATGTTGACTAATTTCTCAATTTTAAAACCAGTTTGAGGATTTAGTAATACCGCAGAGTGCACCTGTCCTTTGCCATTTTGTTATATTGTTATATTGATTATCACATCCACACAATTGTTACCTTGTGTAGGATGTCTATTGTGGTACTTGTGGTTCGCTGCGGGCATCCTCCACCGTATGCATGTTTGCTGGGGATTGCCATTAGCAACGGGCCACAAGTGCAGGATTTGCTCCCCTATATATATGCACGACTGCATGTGGGTTTGAGCACCTCCTGCTATACCACGTCATTCCATTCAATTTGTATATATAGAGATTCCTGGAGGTATATAAACTCCAATTTAAATGTGCCTGTTTTCCATCTACAGGCCACATTTAGGTGCACCTGTGAGGCCTGGGCCATACCAGACAGTCTTGAGTGGGACTTGCAGACTCCTCCCTCCTCCCATTGCAAGCATGGATACATGTTGGAGGTAACTGGTGAGTTGTTTGTGAGTCGGCCTTATGCTCCTGTAATTTGCCCACTGGCTCCTGGTATTTGCCCACTGGCACAGGTAGGAGAGTGTTAGGTCCCGGGCTACTTGAGAAACCTTGTCGCGGTGCCCGGGCTTAGACATGTCCTACTCCGTAGGACATGTTGACTAATTTCTCAATTTTAAAACCAGTTTGAGGATTTAGTAATACCGCAGAGTGCACCTGTCCTTTGCCATTTTGTTATATTGTTATATTGATTATCACATCCACACAATTGTTACCTTGTGTAGGATGTCTATTGTGGTACTTGTGGTTCGCTGCGGGCATCCTCCACCGTATGCATGTTTGCTGGGGATTGCCATTAGCAACGGGCCACAAGTGCAGGATTTGCTCCCCTATATATATGCACGACTGCATGTGGGTTTGAGCACCTCCTGCTATACCACGTCATTCCATTCAATTTGTTTATCTTATATAATAGCCCAGGGCAGCATTAAAAATTCTACTTTTTTATTCGCTTAGGCAGGGTGTTGAACCACCTTAAAGACACCAGTCCTCTATGGAGACTTTAATGGAAGTGCTTCAGGATATGGAGGCTTATTGACAATGCTCCATGGGAAACGAATATGCAAAGAGGTATCTCCCAAGAAAGAGAACCATCTCACCAGCACCAACTATTGGAAATTGAACCCTATGAGTCAAGATCTGACTTTCCAACAAGCCTCAGTATGTGACAAGGGAAAGTAGCCAAACCAAATATTCATCCGCATACAGCTATTTCAGGGAGCTTGTCCCTTGTCAGTACGTGGTCAGCAGGATTCTGGCTGGCTGAGTGCGATGCCTTGGAAGCGGCTTGGCCGGTTCTGCATCTCCATAAAGAGACAAGTCCTGAATGGAGACTTATTGGCAATGCTCCATGGGAAACAAATATGCAAGGAGGTATCTCCTAAAAAAGAGAGTCATCTCACATGCACCACCTTGTCAAATCCCAAGGCTTGTTGGAAAGTCTGATCTTAACTCATAAGGAGCCACTTCTAATAGGTGGTGCTGGCAAGATAGTTCTCTTTTTTGGGAGATACCTCTTTGGATATTTGTTTCTCATAGACCATTGCCAATAAATCTCCAAACAGGACTGGTCTCTTTAAGGAGATTCAGCACCCTGCCTAAGCCACTTCCAAGGCATCGCACTGAGCCAGCCATAATCCTACTCTGTAATGATGAGAGGCGTGCTCCTTGAAACAGATGAATATCTGACTTGGCTATTTTGTTTCGTCAAATCCCAAAGCTTGTTGGAAAGTTGGATCTTAATCAACAGGAGACACTTCTAAGAGTTGGTGCTAGTGAGATGGTTCTCTTTCTTGGGAGATACCTCTTTGCATATACTTTTTTATTGGAAACAGTCAATATGCAGGTCATTAGACAGATCCCTGCAGGTGGCAGTGCTGCATTGGAATCTACTGAATTTACCATATACTATTGTATTAAATCACTGAAGTATATGGGAAAAGCAATCTAATGATTTCGCTTTCAGGTTCCATAGGGGGGCTTAAAAAAAGAAAAAAAATGTAAAGAAAAAAAAGTTTTAAAAATATATAAAAATTAAAATCATATCCCTTTCCCCATAAAAAAAAACTGTAAAAAAGGTCATATGCACTGCTGCATCCCAAAATGCCTGAACTATTAAAATATAAATGCTTATCCCATACAGTGACCGCTATGGTGGGGCTGCAGAAGAAAAGACACACTTCCTGAAGAAAGACTCGTCCCCTGACCTGCCACCTTGAAAAAAATCTGAAGGAGCAATTGAAGCAATGAATGGGGAGATCCCTGGATCTATGGGAGGTACAGGCCTGGTTCTAACTTTGTTAGAAAGAGATTGGCATGTATTATATGATGACAGTATATTTTATGATTTTCATCATTTACATCAGTCATGGCCTAACCCTTTATGGGAACTGCTGGTCCAAACCCATAGCTTTTTTAAATGATTTTTGAATTGTTCCCATTCCCTCAATGATGCCCTCGGCAGCCGTCTACTCTGCAATAAGGTTCTCCTTATTAATTATTTAATGTAGTCGCAATATATTATTATGGCCACAATAAAACTGGGACAATTAAACCAATGTCTTTTTGTTCCCATAAAAGTCAATTGTGATCTATTTTACAAAATAACTACCTAATACAAAGACAAAGACAAAGCAATCAGAAGAGGAGGTTTTTTCAATTTGGCATTAGCTGATGGAAAGAAGAATATAACTGCTGCACTAAGAAGGGGCATACAAGGAACTAGTGATCTATTTCTCAGAAGCATCAATGAGACATTTTTATAAGGGAATTACAAAGACTGTTCATTCTACAAGGGCAAAACCTTAAGTGCTGAAAACACATTGACGCGTACAAATGAGGAGCTAACAAATAAAGGTGAAGAGTAGTCATGTATTGCATTTCATGTAAGAAAAATCATGAAGATCTGGAAACATGTTATGTTTATTTTAATTTATTTTTTTAAATTAGGTTATTATGAAATTGCATTAAGGAATTGAAGCAAATTAACTGGAACAAAATAGAATCGACTTGCCGTAATTTAATTATTACAATTATCATTGTTAATATAACAGATTGTTATATTTTTTCAAATATCTTATTGATATCAGTATTATTTTATTTAATTAACATTATCATTTTATAAAGTTTTTATTATATGAATGAAATTATATAACAATATTATTAAATTAAATCAAATTAATTACGAATTTTGCACAAATTGTTGTTTGTCCATCGTTTTCGATGAGGACCTTGACATCTGATAGATAGATCTTCAGCTATTAGCGATGTATCCTTAGATGGCTAATAAGGCCTATGTTAGCATTAAATGTTTTTTTACAAACTGAACAGACAAATATGGATGTTTTTGTTTTAGCATTTGCATTTGCAGCTTTGTGTTTACGAAGTGTACGCTTCTCCTGTGCTAGGATTGTCCTTCTGGATTCGTATATCTGGCAACCCTGATGGATCAGGGAACGCCATGTATAACGATCATGCGCCAGAGATTCCCACGAGGTGATGTTGATATCCAGGGACTTGAGAGAGGCTTTCAGTAAATCTTTGTATCACTTCTTTTGCCTGCCATGCGATCGCTTACCCTTGGACAGCTCACCATAGAAGATCTGTCTAGGGATGCGATGGTCTGGCATCCTTACGACGTGGCCTGCCCAGCGCATCTGGGCTTTCATCAGTGAGGTGTAGACTGATGGTAAGCATGCTCTGGAGAGAACTAATGTATCTGGCAACTTATCCTGCCACTGGATCCTCATGATTGCACAGAGGCAAGTCATGTGAAAGTGGTTCAGCTGTCTAGCATGTCTTCTGTATACTGTCCAGGTCTCAGTCACTAGCATACATCAGGGTGGTTAACACTACCGCCTGGTAGACTTTAGGCTTTGTAGCAAGGCTTATTCCACGGCGGTCCCACACAATGGTCTGCAGTCTGCCAAATGCAGAACTTGCCTTTGCAATTCTGCAGTTGACCTGAATGTCAATTGTCACTGGACGGGAGAGGCTACGGCCAAGATACATATATTGGTCCACTGCATGCAGCTTCTGTAAAATCCCGGTTAATTAATCTGACAAAGGAATGCGAATGTTATGGACAGCCATATACTGAAAGTTTTTTGTAAAAGCCAAAGGTTTCTACAGATCATAGGCTGATTGCCAGCATCCTAATAGTAAAAAAGTTTCAATTCACCATTTGTAATTGGGGCGTTTTCTGTTCATGTTAGTGAATGCATTGTATTCCTGCAAGATAACTTTTTATGGTGGGGAGTAGGGGAAACCCCCCACCGTACAATGATTAACAGTGGGATATGACACTAGGCCTGGAAACCGGGATAGGGAAGCAGGTCAACTCCTAACGCCACACTAATCCAATCCCTGACCTCCCAACTGTATGAGCCAGCCTCGATGGTAGAGGGGGCTCATACTCTGGAACCTGGGCTCTTCTGACCCTAATGATCCCTGAAATAGGAGACAGGAATAAGGGAGACCCGGTTCATCCATGACATGGATGAACCGGATTCTCCCACAGGCCTAGCAACAAAGGAAGGGAAAGCAAGTGAGCAAAAAAAAAAACTGATTGGCAGGTAAGCACCCAATGCAAACAACACACACACTGGAACATAAGCACTTACCTGCTACAACAACTGGAGATGTGAACTGGAACCCATGCAAAAGGACTGCAATCTGAACACCATCCCGGACTCAGTACATACTGACACACATAGGAACCAGCACTCCAGCAACAGCTCACTGACTTGACTTTTGGTTCCCCCTCTGGGGAACCATGAGACCCCCTTTCGGAGGAAAACATACAGGGAAATGCCTTGCATTCATGCTGGACAAACAACACCAAAATACCAGACAAGAAACAACAACAAGACTGTACACCACACCCTGAACATAATCCCACAGCAAACATCAACACAGATAAGGTAAGGAACATAGAGGATACAAAAGGGATGGCAAACTATGTTCAACAAGGTGGCCCTCAAGCTGGACAGATGGAAAGGTCCAGGATGGCACTATAACTCCAGCTCCACCAGAAGCTGAAGTCAACTAAAACCTCAGGCTCCAAACACCAGTACTGTAAGAGCCAAGAGGCCACACCCAGCTCCACCTTGCTCACACCTTTACCCCATACACACAAAAAATGGGAAGGGAACCAGACTTAAAGGGAAAGTGTCCAAACATGCTACAAACTACACGTTGCCATCAACAACAAACATGCACGGCTATAGTGTCACGGTCCACTATCACCAGGCCATGACACAGCCGTGACCATTCAGTTACAGCAAAGTTTCAAATGCATTTTACTGCAGTTACGCCATTAGTTATTGAATGTATCAGTTACAGCAAATGCATTTTACTGCAATAGCACTATTAGTATACCAGTGTTATTGAATACATTGTATTACTGTAATATACAGTTTAGTTACAGCATATACATTTTACCATTGTAAATTCTCAATACCAGTGTGCAGTGTGTTTGTATGAGGGGGAGGGCGATTTAATTGCACCTCTGTATTTAAATTACAGAAAGAACACTTGCAATTTTACTAGTAACATTTAATAATCTGCGTTCCAAACCTACCACTTTTCGTTTATAGGCTTCATAATAAAATGTGGGGTAACAAAATAGAAAAAGACCGCTCATCCAAACTCACTTTGCACAAAACAAGAACAAGGCTGGTCACCCATTGTGAAACCAGTACAATTAAATTCCTTTATTTAATCCACGAATATGACAAGATAAAAAAAAACACTGGAGAAACCTACGTGTTTCAAGAATTTAAAACCACTTTTAGTAATGGCATAAAAAAAAGTCGCACTTCCCTCCTTATATTAGGTATATCAATCAAAGCTGGGAGGCAGAGGGCCTTACAACACAAAGCATTAAATACCAACTATGCACAAATATGGAAAAAGGCATATATTCCTGACAACAATATACATACTGTTTATTAATAAAAATAAGTTAAATCAGTTTTTAAATCAAAATCAAACACACTTTTGTCAAAGATCAAAATCCAACACACTTCTCTTTTTAATAGGATCCTTCTCCGGTCTCTTCTATACGCCTGGGTTTGTTAATCCCTTCTAAAACCCTGACTTTCAAACTATCCGTATTGCTCTGATGTTTCTGAATATCTGCCTGTTACTTTTTGGATCTGAGATGCTCAAAAGATGTTCACTAATACTTTTTCTTAGTTGTCATGTTGTGAACCTTATGTACTAAAACTGACACACAGCGCATTCAATGACATATCAACCCTGCTGCCCTGTTAATCCTCCTCTCCCCTAATTTCTCCTCTGCCTCTCCCCTCCTTTCAGTGGCCCCAGCAAATTCAGTTTAAAATATTAAAAACGTCATACAGTATAAGTAGAGATGAGAGAATCGAATCCAACGAAGTGGAATTCGATCCGAATTTCAAGATAAATTTGATTTGCCACGAAGCCGAATTTCTTTGTGCTTCGTGATAGCGAATAGATTTAACCTGAATTAGTGTAAAAAACTAAAAATCATACTTACAGTACCTCCTCCATTTACTTGCAATGTGCTGGGCGCTGCCATCTTGATTGAAGATCTCGTCCGAAATCCCGTACATGAATATGCATGACCTAGTCACCACACTGGCTGGTGTGACATTGTAATCTCATTGTAATCTCGGCTCATGCGAGATTTTGCGCAAGACCTTCAAGCAAGATCGTGGCGGCTGGTCCTTCGTGACCAAATGGAGGAGGTAAGTATGAATACATTTTTTTTCTGTTAATTTTACACTGTATTATTACTCTCAGATACCATGATCATGTATGAACTCGACATCTGAAGGGTACAATGATGGGGAGCAGCGACATTGCACTCGCTAATTACAAATAAATATTTCGGCGAAACAGCCAAATCTAATTTTCCAAAACTTTGCTCATCTCTACATCTCTATCCCCAATCTGTCCCCTCCTTACATATATGAACTGCTTTCCCAATATGTCCCCACACATAATCTCTGATTCTCACTAGACCTACTTCTCTGTTTTCCCATCGACTGTTCCTCGTACAATTGACTACTAGATTTCTTACTTGCCTCTACTCTACTCTGGAACTCACTCCCCCAACACATCAGACTCTCCCCCAACATCCAAACCAGAAGTAACCTGAAAGCCCACCTCTTTGGGAAAGCCCCCCACCTGGATAGGCAGGTCTTTACCCTCACTTACTGTGTTCTTTCCCCTTAGGCTACTTTCACACTAGCGTTTTTGCTGGATCCGGCAGGGTTCAGCAAAAACACTTCCTTTACTTCCGTTATGAAAGGATCCGGTTGTGTTATCTTTAACATTGCCAAGACCGATCCGTCATGAACTCCATTTAATGTGAATGGAGGACGGATCCGTTTTCTATTGTGGCAGATTGTGGCAGAGAAAACGGACCCGTTCCCATTGACTTGCATTGGGGGTCATGACGGATCTGTCTTGCTCCGCATTCCAGGACGGAGATGCATTTTGGAGCATTCCGATCTGTTCAGTTCAGTTTTGTCCCCATTGACAATGAATGGGGACAAAACTGAAGCATTTTTTTTTCTGGTATTGAGCCCCTATGACGGATCTCAATTCTGGAAAACTAAAACGATAGTGTGAAAGTAGCCTTACCTTGTAGGCTGTAAGCTCTTGTGTGTCTTGCAAGGTTCTCTCCCTCCCTCTCTGTACCAGTCTGTTAATGGTTTCTTATTTATTGTATTTTTAATATTATGTATGTATAACCCCCTCTTGATGTACAGCGCCTTGGAATTTATGGTACTTTCAAATAAATAATAATAATAATCATAATAATAATCATCATCATCATACATGACACATGTCACTGTTGGTCTAAGAATATTCACAAGAAAAACTGAAGCAGAACTCCAATTCAGGTAAAAAGGTGGTGGACCGACTCTTAAGAAAGGCCTCATTGTGGTGGGCTGCAATTTCCTAGTTGGGGAAATAATGTAGATCCACCACCCTTTCAGATAGATAGATAGAGAGTGATGGAAATGGTCTGAACTCTGGTAAACTGTAGCTTTAAGGCCAGGCAGGTTCTGTTCTTTCTGTCTTTTATACACTGCCCGCCACAAAAAAAAGGTCACACACTGTAATATGGACCGCCTTTAGCTTTGATTACGGCACGCATTCGCTGTGGCATTGTTTCGATAAGCTTCTGCAATGTCACAAGATTTATTTCCATCCAGTGTTGCATTAATTTTTCACCAAGACCTTGCATTGATGATGGTAGAGTCTGACTGCTGCGCAAAGCCTTCTCCAGCACATCCCAAAGATTCTCAATGGGGTTAAAGTCTGGACTCTGTGGTGGCCAATCTATGTGTGACAATGATGTCTCATGCTCCCCGAACCACTCTTTCACAATTTCAGCCCGATGAATCCTGGCATTGTCATCTTGGAATATGCCCATGCCATCAGGGAAGAACAAATCCATTGATGGAATAACCTGGTCATTCAGTATGTTCAGGTAGTCAGCTGACCTCATTCTTGGAGCACATACTGTTGCTGAACCTAGACCTGACCAACTGCAGCAACCCCAGATCATAGCACTGCCCCCACAGGCTTGTACAGTAGGCACTAGGCTTGATGGGTGCATCACTTCATCTGCCTCTCTTCTTAGCCTAATGCACCCATCTCTCTGGAACAGGGTAAATCTGGACTCATCAGACCACATCACCTTCTTCCATTGATCCAGAGTCCAATCTTTCTGCTCCCTAGCAAATTGAAGCCTTTTTTCTCGTTTTCCTTACTGATTAGTGGTTTTCTTATTGCTACACAGCTGTTCAGTCCCAATCCCTTGAGTTCCCTACGCATTGTGTGTGTGGAAATGCTCTTACTTTCACTATTAAACATAGCCCTGAGTTCCACTGTTGTTTTTCTTCGATTTGATTTCACCAAACGTTTAAGTGATCACCGATCACGATCATGCAGAAGCTTTATAACTACTAAGATGCTGTTAGTTTGGTCAGGAAGTATTTCTTTATATCAGGGGTGCACAACGTGATACTATTCTATGTGACCCCCTACCATCTAGTAACAGACATGTACGTCTATGTCTTATGGCTGCTTGCATGCATCTTTCATGTATTATCCCATTAGATGGGAGCACTAGAAGTGTAACTACACATTTATGATATATACCAAAAATATAGTATTTCAGTTGGTAATACTCCTTTAAGTTTTATTTTCGGTCCTTGGAATTGGTTCAGGCTGACAATGTGGCCCCCAACCAGAAAAGGTTGTGCACCCCTGCTTTATATGAATAACTTTTTGATAATAAAGTTGAGAAATTGCTTGAGACCATAGCTGGGTCTTGTGTGCTTGAAAACAGTCCCAGCAAGAGGACTGAAACGTTGCTGTATGGGTGAATAAAGTACACCACATTTTTTCAGTATTTTTATATATATATATATATATTCATATATATATTGTAGGAGAGTCCCCGGAATAATAATGGACGGACGATACGTGCCACCAGAGGTCCTGGCCTCGGTGGAGTAAGAACCGGATCACTGTGGTTACAGCGGCGAATGCTGCTGGCGCAGCGTGTCCGGGCCGGTTCTTACTGTTCCCCACGGCCAGCCCAGGTTTTTGGTGGAGCTGGGCCTTTAAAGAACCCAGCCTGCTGATGATGGGGGGGGGGGGGGGGTGTCTTGCTGTGCTGGAGATTTACACAGACAGAGTCAGTGCTGGTGAAGGAGAGTCTGGGCGCAGCACACATTGAAGGACAGCCTGGGACCTGTGGTGCTACGAGCCGAAGGGGCTCTGGCCAAAGGGAGACAAAGGCAGGTAGCTTACAAGCCTGCAGAACTGCTGTGGTCTGTCCAAACCAAGGTGACTCAAACCTGCTGTTTATTTTCTATGGAAGGACTTTTGTTTTATGCGTGAGTGAGACAAAAAGGATTGCAAGGCAAACACAGAAAACAATCACTAAGAAACAACGTGATCTTTAGACATAGAGCGCGCAGCCACCCGCTGCGACTTCCTGACCCCGGGTATAACGGAGTCAGACGTGGCTCTTGACACCCTCGTGACAGCCACGTAGAATTAAGGCAGTTCTGAAGGCAAAAGGGGGTCCAACACCGTATTAGTCTGGTGTTCCTAATAATTCTTTAGGTGAGTGTATATATATATATATTTAGAGAGAGATACCATATTTTTCACTCCATAAGACGCATTTTCCCCACAAATCTAGGGGAAAAATGGCAGTGCTTTTTATGGAGCGAATACTAGCTGGGGAGAGGTGAATACAGTGTTCCTTGTGCTGGCAGTATGCTCCACTCCTTGGTCTTCTGAGGGCTCCGCACTGCACTGTGACTTCAGGGTCTGGTCTGAGGAGGATTAGGAGTCTGAGGTGTGGTGCATCTTATGGAGCAAAAAATAACACAGACACACACATATATATATATATACACACACACATAATTGCATTCATGTTGCAGCTTCTATTTTATTTGTATTACTGTAATTATTATTATTATGTATTTTTAGTTTTTCTATTCACTGGAATTGAGCTTAGCTGCAACCCATGGACAGGTATGGTGCTGTTTCTGGAATAGGACAGCCATGTTTTTCTAATTTTGATTATAAATACCAGGTCAAAGTAGCCAAAACAGCCAATGTTGTCAGGACTGCCACATGATTTGATGGACAGCTGAATATTCCACCTAAGGATTCGTCATTCTGGATCTCTACATATAGTTCCAATGATACATAATTAATGGTTTGAAAAATGATACAAGGCTCTCAAGTAGGGATGAGCGAACTCGAACTGTATAGTTCGGGTTCGTACCGAATTTTGGGGTGTCCGTGACACGGACCCGAACCCAGACATTTTCGTAAAAGTCCGGGTTCGGGTTCGGTGTTCGTCGCTTTCTTGGCGCTTTTGTGACGCTTTCTTGGCGCTTTTTGAAAGGCTGCAAAGCAGCCAATCAACAAGCGTCATACTACTTGCCCCAAGAGGCCGTCACAGCCATGACTACTATTGGCATGGCTGTGATTGGCCAGAGCACCATGTGACCCAGCCTCTATTTAAGCTGGAGACCCAGCCTCTATTTAAGCTGGAGTCACTCTGCTCTGATTAGCGTAGGGAGAGGTTGCGGCTGCGACAGTAGGGCGAGATTAGGCAGATTAACTCCTCCAAAGGACTTGATTAATCGATCGATCTGCAGCTGTGGATCATTGAGCTGCTGAAATTCAATTGCTCACTGTTTTTAGGCTGCCCAGACCGTTTGTCAGTCACTTTTTTCTGGGGTGATCGGCGGCCATTTTGTGTCTTGTGGTGCGCCAGCACAAGCTGCGACCAAGTGCATTTAACCCTCAATGGTGTGGTTGTTTTTTGGCTAAAGCCTACATCAGGGTGAAGCTGTCACACCAAGTGCATTTAACCAGCAATAGTCTGTTAATTATTTGGCCATATACTACATCAGGGGCAAGCTGCGCCCGTCACCAAGTGCATTTAACCCTCAGTAGTGTGGTTGGTCAAGCTGTCACACCAAGTGCATTTAACCAGCAATAGTCTGTTCATTTTTTGGCCATATACTACATCAGGGGCAAGCTGCGCCCGTCACCAAGTGCATTTAACCCTCAATGGTGTGGTTGTTTTTTGGCTAAAGCCTACATCAGGGTGAAGCTGTCACACCAAGTGCATTTAACCAGCAATAGTCTGTTCATTTTTTGGCCATATACTACATCAGGGGCAAGCTGCGCCCGTCACCAAGTGCATTTAACCCTCAGTAGTGTGGTTGGTCAAGCTGTCACACCAAGTGCATTTAACCAGCAATAGTCTGTTCATTTTTTGGCCATATACTACATCAGGGGCAAGCTGCGCCTGTCACCAAGTGCATTTAACCCTCAGTAGTGTGGTTGGTCAAGCTGTCACACCAAGTGCATTTAACCAGCAATAGTGTGGTTATTTTTTGGCCATATCCCAGTCTAATTCTGTCAGTAAATCCATACCGGTCACCCAGCGCCTAAATACTAGGCCTCAAATTTATATCCCGCTAAATCTGTCGTTACCGCTGTACTGTTGTGGCTGGGCAAGTTATTTAGTGTCCGTCAAAGCACATTTTTTGTTCTGGGTTGAAATACAATTCCCAATTTAGCAATTTCATAATTTAGTGGTTTCTGCTATATCAGAGCTATTTGAAATCTATCCCTAAAAGGGTATATAATATTCAAGGTGCACATAGGGTCATTCAGAATAACTTCACACACACGCTACTGTGCATTTACAAGTCTAATTCTGTCAGTAAATCCATACCGGTCACCCAGCGCCTAAATACTAGGCCTCAAATTTATATCCCGCTAAATCTGTCGTTACCGCTGTACTGTTCTGGCTGGGCAAGTTATTTAGTGTCCGTCAAAGCACATTTTTTGTTCTGGGTTGAAATACAATTCCCAATTTAGCAATTTCATAATTTAGTGGTTTCTGCTATATCAGAGCTATTTGAAATCTATCCCTAAAAGGGTATATAATATTCAAGGTGCACATAGGGTCATTCAGAATAACTTCACACACACGCTACTGTGCATTTCCAAGTCTAATTCTGTCAGTAAATCCATACCGGTCACCCAGCGCCTAAATACTAGGCCTCAAATTTATATCCCGCTAAATCTGTCGTTACCGCTGTACTGTTCTGGCTGGGCAAGTTATTTAGTGTCCGTCAAAGCACATTTTTTGTTCTGGGTTGAAATACAATTCCCAATTTAGCAATTTCATAATTTTGTGGTTTCTGCTATATCAGAGCTATTTGAAATCTATCCCTAAAAGGGTATATAATATTCAAGGTGCACATAGGGTCATTCAGAATAACTTCACACACACGCTACTGTGCATTTCCAAGTCTAATTCTGTCAGTAAATCTATACCGGTCACCCAGCGCCTAAATACTAGGCCTCAAATTTATATTCAGCTGAATTTGAATACAATACATTGGGCCAAATAATATTTTTGTTGTTGTGGTGAACGATAACAATGAGGAAAACATCTAGTAAGGGACGCGGACGTGGACATGGTCGTAGTGGTGTTAGTGGACCCTCTGGTGCTGGGAGAGGACGTGGCCGTTCTGCCACATCCACACGTCCTAGTGTACCAACTACCTCAGGTCCCAGTAGCCGCCAGAATTTACAGCGATATATGGTGGGGCCCAATGCCGTTCTAAGGATGGTAAGGCCTGAGCAGGTACAGGCATTAGTCAATTGGGTGGCCGACAGTGGATCCAGCACGTTCACATTATCTCCCACCCAGTCTTCTGCAGAAAGCGCACAGATGGCGCCTGAAAACCAACCCCATCAGTCTGTCACATCACCCCCATGCATACCAGGGAAACTGTCTCAGCCTCAAGTTATGCAGCAGTCTCTTATGCTGTTTGAAGACTCCGCTGGCAGGGTTTCCCAAGGGCATCCACCTAGCCCTTCCCCAGCGGTGAAAGACATAGAATGCACTGACGCACAACCACTTATGTTTCCTGATGATGAGGACATGGGAATACCCCCTCAGCATGTCTCTGATGATGACGAAACACAGGTGCCAACTGCTGCGTCTTTCTGCAGTGTGCAGACTGAACAGGAGGTCAGGGATCAAGACTGGGTGGAAGACGATGCAGGGGACGATGAGGTCCTAGACCCCACATGGAATGAAGGTCGTGCCACTGACTTTCACAGTTCGGAGGAAGAGGCAGTGGTGAGACCGAGCCAACAGCGTAGCAAAAGAGGGAGCAGTGGGCAAAAGCAGAACACCCGCCGCCAAGAGACTCCGCCTGCTACTGACCGCCGCCATCTTGGACCGAGCACCCTAAAGGCAGCTTCAAGGAGTTCCCTGGCATGGCACTTCTTCAAACAATGTGCTGACGACAAGACCCGAGTGGTTTGCACGCTGTGCCATCAGAGCCTGAAGCGAGGCATTAACGTTCTGAACCTTAGCACAACCTGCATGACCAGGCACCTGCATGCAAAGCATGAACTGCAGTGGAGTAAACACCTTAAAACCAAGGAAGTCACTCAGGCTCCCCCTGCTACCTCTTCTGCTGCTGCCGCCTCGGCCTCTTCTGCTGCTGCCGCCTCGGCCTCTTCTGCTGCTGCCGCCTCGGCCTCTTCCTCCGCCTCTGGAGGAACGTTGGCACCTGCCGCCCAGCAAACAGGGGATGTACCCAGGGCCGGCGTCAGAACCCGGCAAACCCGGGCAAGTGCCGGGGCCCACTGTAAGTTAGGGGGCCCACTCGTCTCCGCGGCGGCCCCTTTAAAATGTTTGCCAGAAATATTTGCGCAGCGCAGCGCCTGCTCGCCGTCCGAGCCATAATTATTCATGTTGCGCAGCGCAGCGCCCGCCCCCTCTCTCACGTGATCCTCTTCTCTTCTGACTCCGAGTCCAGGCACCGCACGCCGCACAGATCAACGAATCCAGCGATGATCCTCATTTGAGTCTGACTCACTGTAAGCCCGCCCCCAGCCAGCAGCAGGCCTGATAGCCGAGCCCAGAGGAAACCTGGCGCCCAGCCCAGAGGAAACCTGGAGGAGCTGAATGCTGCTGCTGGACTCGTTTTAAATTTAGAATTAAGGTGAACTAGTAACAGTCACATACCAAGACCAGTTCATGAATTTTTGCCAATAAACTGTATAATTGATTTCATGTGTTCTGGTATTTTCTTATAGGAGTTTATATTGTGTTTTAGGCCGAATGCACACGTCCGCATTCCACGGCTGTGAGCAGGTCCGTGGTATCCCGGCCTGGCATCCTGCTGAGAGCAGGAGCGCACGGCGTCATTGGTTTCTGCTATGACGCCGTGCGCTTCATGCCGCCGCTGCACTACAGTAATACACTCGTATGATCTATACGAGTGTATTACTGTAGTGCAGCGGCGGCATGAAGCGCACGGCGTCATAGCAGAAACCAATGACGCCGTGCGCTCCTGCTCTCAGCAGGATGCCAGGCCGGGATACCACGGACCGCTCACAGCCGTGGAACGCGGACGTGTGCATTCGGCCTAAAACACAATATAAACTCCTATAAGAAAATACCAGAACACATGAAATCAATTATACAGTTTATTGGCAAAACTTCATAAGAGGAAATTTTCCTCTTATGAATTTTTGACAATAAAGTGTATTATTGATTATCATTTTCTTATAGGAGTTTGTTTTAAGCCTCATTCACACGGCCGTTGTGTGCCCATGGCTGTATTGCGGCCCGCATACGGCAGGTCCGCAACGCAATACACGGGCACCGGCCCATGTGCACTCCGCATCACAGATGCGGACCCATTCACTTGAATGGGTCCGCAATCACAGAGATGCAGAACGAACGCATGGATTGGAACCCCATGGAAGCACTATGGAGTGCTTCCGTGGTATTTCTGGCCATGCCTCCGCACCCCAATAAAATAGAACTTATTCAATTTTTTTGCGGGGGGCGGACGGTTAACGGACCCATTCAAGTTGAATGGGTCCGGATTCGTCCCGGCCACTGCATGGACGTTGCCCGTGCATTGGGGACCGCAACGGATGCACAACGGCCGTGTGCATGAGGCCTAAGGGCTCTTTCATACGAGCGGATGCCGTGCGGGTAATCCGCTGCGTGAAAGAGTGCCAAGCCCCGTCCAGGACAGCAGAGACACGGAGCAGTAACATGATTGATAATGCTCTTTGCCTCTCTCTGACATTTTTACTACAAAATGACAGTGAGATACAGTTGTCACTGTGATTTTGTAGTAAAATTATCACAGAGAGGCAAAGAGCATTATCAATCATGTTACTGCTCCGTGTCTCTGCTGTCCTGGACGGGGCTTGGCACTCTTTCACGCAGCGGATTACCCGCACGGCATCCGCTCGTATGAAAGAGCCCTTATGCCCCTTGCAGACTAGCGTTCCTCCCGCAGCAAGTCCACATCGCAGCACCCGGCCCAACCTCCCAGCGCTGCCGGAGGTCACATAGCATTATATTGATTGATCTAACCCTTAAAGTTCTGGAATGTATTGGATAACTGGCATAATGCTGTTAGTGTCATCTAATACATTCCAGGACTATAAGGGTTACATAGCATCATAAATCAATATAATGCTATGTGAATCCCATCAGTGCTGGGAGGTCAGGCCGGGTGCTGCGATGCGGACTCGCTGCGGGAGGAACGCTTGTCTGCAAGGGGCCTTAGCACAGGGGGGCCCACTGAGGCTTTATCGCCCAAGGGCCCACATGAACCTGGAGCCGGCCCTGGATGTACCACCAACACCACCACCACCTCCGTCACCAAGCATCTCAACCATCTCCCACGGCAGCGTTCAGCTCTCCATCTCACAAACATTTGAGAGAAAGCGTAAATTCCCACCTAGCCACCCTCGATCCCTGGCCCTGAATGCCAGCATTTCTAAACTACTGGCCTATGAAATGCTGTCATTTAGGCTGGTGGACACAGACAGCTTCAAACAGCTCATGTCGCTTGCTGTCCCACAGTATGTTGTTCCCAGCCGGCACTACTTCTCCAAGAGAGCCGTGCCTTCCCTGCACAACCAAGTATCCGATAAAATCAAGTGTGCACTGCGCAACGCCATCTGTAGCAAGGTCCACCTAACCACAGATACGTGGACCAGTAAGCACGGTCAGGGACGCTATATCTCCCTAACTGCACACTGGGTAAATGTAGTGGCAGCTGGGCCCCAGGCGGAGAGCTGTTTGGCGCACGTCCTTCCGCCGCCAAGGATCACAGGGCAACATTCTTTGCCTCCTGTTGCCACCTCCTCCTACTCGACTTCCTCCTCCTCTTCTTCCACCTGCTCATCTAGTCAGCCACACACCTTCACCACCAACTTCAGCACAGCCCGGGGTAAACGTCAGCAGGCCATTCTGAAACTCATATGTTTGGGGGACAGGCCCCACGCCGCACAGGAGTTGTGGCGGGGTATAGAACAACAGGCCAACGAGTGGTTGCTGCCGGTGAGCCTCAAGCCCGGCCTGGTGGTGTGTGATAATGGGCGAAATCTCGTTGCAGCTCTGGGACTAGCCAGTTTGACGCACATCCCTTGCTTGGCGCATGTGCTGAATTTGGTGGTGCAGAAGTTCATTCACAACTACCCCGACATGTCAGAGCTGCTGCATAAAGTGCGGGCCGTCTGTTCGCGCTTTTGGCGTTCACATCCTGCTGCTGCTCGCCTGTCTGCGCTACAGCGTAACTTCGGCCTTCCCGCTCACCGCCTCATATGCGACGTGCCCACCAGGTGGAACTCCACCTTGCACATGCTGGACAGACTGTGCGAGCAGCAGCAGGTCATAGTGGAGTTTCAGCTGCTGCACGCACGGGTCAGTCGCACTACAGAACAGCACCACTTCACCACCAATGACTGGGCCTCCATGCGAGACCTGTGTGCCCTGTTGCGCTGTTTCGAGTACTCCACCAACATGGCCAGTGGCGATGACGCCGTTATCAGCGTTACAATACCACTTCTATGTCTCCTTGAGAAAACACTTAGGGCGATGATGGAAGAGGAGGTGGCCCAGGAGGAGGAGGAGGACGAGGAAGAGGGGTCATTTTTAGCACTTTCAGGCCAGTCTCTTCGAAGTGACTCAGAGGGAGGTTTTTGGCAACAGCAGAGGCCAGGTACAAATGTGGCCAGCCAGGGCCCACTACTGGAGGACGAGGAGGACGAGGATGAGGAGGAGGTGGAGGAGGATGAGGATGAAGCATGGTCACAGCGGGGTGGCACCCAACGCAGCTCGGGTCCATCACTGGTGCGTGGCTGGGGGGAAAGGCAGGACGATGACGATACGCCTCCCACAGAGGACAGCTTGTCCTTACCCCTGGGCAGCCTGGCACACATGAGCGACTACATGCTGCAGTGCCTGCGCAACGACAGCAGAGTTGCCCACATTTTAACGTGTGCGGACTACTGGGTTGCCACCCTGCTGGATCCACGCTACAAAGACAATGTGCCCACCTTACTTCCTGCACTGGAGCGTGATAGGAAGATGCGCGAGTACAAGCGCACGTTGGTAGACGCGCTACTGAGAGAATTCCCAAATGTCACAGGGGAACAAGTGGAAGCCCAAGGCCAAGGCAGAGGAGGAGCAAGAGGTCGCCAAGGCAGCTGTGTCAATGCCAGCTCCTTTGAGGGCAGGGTTAGCATGGCAGAGATGTGGAAAAGTTTTGTCAACACGCCACAGCTAACTGCACCACCACATGATACGCAACGTGTTAGCAGGAGGCAACATTTCACTAACATGGTGGAACAGTACGTGTGCACACCCCTCCACGTACTGACTGATGGTTCGGCCCCATTCATCTACTGGGTCTCTAAATTGTCCACGTGGCCAGAGCTAGCCTTTTATGCCTTGGAGGTGCTGGCCTGCCCGGCGGCCAGCGTTTTGTCTGAACGTGTATTCAGCACGGCAGGGGGTGTCATTACAGACAAACGCAGCCGCCTGTCTACAGCCAATGTGGACAAGCTGACGTTCATAAAAATGAACCAGGCATGGATCCCACAGGACCTGTCCGTCCCTTGTCCAGATTAGACATTAACTACCTCCCCTTAACCATATATTATTGTACTCCAGGGCACTTCCTCATTCAATCCTATTTTTATTTTCATTTTACCATTATATTGCGAGGCTACCCAAATTTGAATGAACCTCTCCTCTGTCTGGGTGCCGGGGCCTAAATATATGCGAATGGACTGTTCCAATGTTGGGTGACGTGAAGCCTGATTCTCTGCTATGACATGCAGACTAATTCTCTGCTGACATGAAGCCAGATTCTCTGTTACGGGACCTCTCTCCTCTGCCTGGGTGCTGGGCCTAAATATATGCCAATGGACTGTTGCACTGGTGGCTGACGTGAAGCCTGATTGTCTGTTACGGGACCTCTCTCCTCTGCCTGGGTGCTGGGCCTAAATATCTGTCAATGGACTGTTGCATTGGTGGCTGACGTGAAGCCTGATTCTCTGCTATGACATGCAGACTGATTCTCTGCTGACATGAAGCCAGATTGTCTGTTACGGGACCTCTCTCCTCTGCCTGGGTGCTGGGCCTAAATTTATGAAAATGGACTCTTACAGTGGTGGGTGACGTGAAGCCTGATTCTCTGCTATGATATGAAGACTGATTCTCTGCTGACATGAAGCCAGATTGTCTGTTACGGGACCTCTCTCCTCTGCCTGGGTGCTGGGCCTAAATTTATGACAATGGACTGTTGCAGTGGTGGCTGACGTGAAGCCTGATTCTCTGCTATGACATGAAGACTGATTCTCTGCTGACATGAAGCCAGATTGTCTGTTACGGGACCTCTCTCCTCTGCCTGGGTGCTTGGCCTAAATTTATGAAAATGGACTCTTACAGTGGTGGGTGACGTGAAGCCTGATTCTCTGCTATGATATGAAGACTGATTCTCTGCTGACATGAAGCCAGATTGTCTGTTACGGGACCTCTCTCCTCTGCCTGGGTGCTGGGCCTAAATTTATGACAATGGACTGTTGCAGTGGTGGCTGACGTGAAGCCTGATTCTCTGCTATGACATGCAGACTGATTCTCTGCTGACTTGAAGCCAGATTGTCTGTTACGGGACCTCTCTCCTCTGCCTGGCTGCTGGGCCTAAATTTATGAAAATGGACTCTTACAGTGGTGGGTGACGTGAAGCCTGATTCTCTGCTATGATATGAAGACTGATTCTCTGCTGACATGAAGCCAGATTGTCTGTTACGGGACCTCTCTCCTCTGCCTGGGTGCTGGGCCTAAATTTATGACAATGGACTGTTGCAGTGGTGGCTGACGTGAAGCCTGATTCTCTGCTATGACATGAAGACTGATTCTCTGCTGACATGAAGCCAGATTGTCTGTTACGGGACCTCTCTCCTCTGCCTGGGTGCTGGGCCTAAATATATGCCAATGGACTGTTGCACTGGTGGCTGACGTGAAGCCTGATTGTCTGTTACGGGACCTCTCTCCTCTGCCTGGGTGCTGGGCCTAAATATCTGACAATGGACTGTTGCATTGGTGGCTGACGTGAAGCCTGATTCTCTGCTATGATATGAAGACTGATTCTCTGCTGACATGAAGCCAGATTGTCTGTTACGGGACCTCTCTCCTCTGCCTGGGTGCTGGGCCTAAATTTATGAAAATGGACTCTTACAGTGGTGGGTGACGTGAAGCCTGATTCTCTGCTATGATATGAAGACTGATTCTCTGCTGACATGAAGCCAGATTGTCTGTTACGGGACCTCTCTCCTCTGCCTGGGTGCTGGGCCTAAATTTATGACAATGGACTGTTGCAGTGGTGGCTGACGTGAAGCCTGATTCTCTGCTATGACATGAAGACTGATTCTCTGCTGACATGAAGCCAGATTGTCTGTTACGGGACCTCTCTCCTCTGCCTGGGTGCTGGGCCTAAATTTATGAAAATGGACTCTTACAGTGGTGGGTGACGTGAAGCCTGATTCTCTGCTATGATATGAAGACTGATTCTCTGCTGACATGAAGCCAGATTGTCTGTTACGGGACCTCTCTCCTCTGCCTGGGTGCTGGGCCTAAATTTATGACAATGGACTGTTGCAGTGGTGGCTGACGTGAAGCCTGATTCTCTGCTATGACATGAAGACTGATTCTCTGCTGACATGAAGCCAGATTGTCTGTTACGGGACCTTTCTCCTCTGCCTGGGTGCTGGGCCTAAATTTATGAAAATGGACTCTTACAGTGGTGGGTGACGTGAAGCCTGATTCTCTGCTATGATATGAAGACTGATTCTCTGCTGACATGAAGCCAGATTGTCTGTTACGGGACCTCTCTCCTCTGCCTGGGTGCTGGGCCTAAATTTATGACAATGGACTGTTGCAGTGGTGGCTGACGTGAAGCCTGATTCTCTGCTATGACATGCAGACTGATTCTCTGCTGACTTGAAGCCAGATTGTCTGTTACGGGACCTCTCTCCTCTGCCTGGCTGCTGGGCCTAAATTTATGAAAATGGACTCTTACAGTGGTGGGTGACGTGAAGCCTGATTCTCTGATATGATATGAAGACTGATTCTCTGCTGACATGAAGCCAGATTGTCTGTTACGGGACCTCTCTCCTCTGCCTGGGTGCTGGGCCTAAATTTATGACAATGGACTGTTGCAGTGGTGGCTGACGTGAAGCCTGATTCTCTGCTATGACATGAAGACTGATTCTCTGCTGACATGAAGCCAGATTGTCTGTTACGGGACCTCTCTCCTCTGCCTGGGTGCTGGGCCTAAATATATGCCAATGGACTGTTGCACTGGTGGCTGACGTGAAGCCTGATTGTCTGCTATGACATGAAGACTGATTCTCTGCTGACATGAAGCCAGATTGTCTGTTACGGGACCTCTCTCCTCTGCCTGGGTGCTGGGCCTAAATATCTGACAATGGACTGTTGCATTGGTGGCTGACGTGAAGCCTGATTCTCTGCTATGATATGAAGACTGATTCTCTGCTGACATGAAGCCAGATTCTCTGTTACGGGACCTCTCTCCTCTGCCTGGGTGCTGGGCCTAAATATATGCCAATGGACTGTTGCACTGGTGGCTGACGTGAAGCCTGATTGTCTGTTACGGGACCTCTCTCCTCTGCCTGGGTGCTGGGCCTAAATATCTGTCAATGGACTGTTGCATTGGTGGCTGACGTGAAGCCTGATTCTCTGCTATGACATGCAGACTGATTCTCTGCTGACATGAAGCCAGATTGTCTGTTACGGGACCTCTCTCCTCTGCCTGGGTGCTGGGCCTAAATTTATGAAAATGGACTCTTACAGTGGTGGGTGACGTGAAGCCTGATTCTCTGCTATGATATGAAGACTGATTCTCTGCTGACATGAAGCCAGATTGTCTGTTACGGGACCTCTCTCCTCTGCCTGGGTGCTGGGCCTAAATATATGACAATGGACTGTTGCATTGGTGGCTGACGTGAAGCCTGATTCTCTGCTATGACATGCAGACTGATTCTCTGCTGACATGAAGCCAGATTGTCTGTTACGGGACCTCTCTCCTCTGCCTGGGTCCTGGGCCTAAATTTATGAAAATGGACTCTTACAGTGGTGGGTGACGTGAAGCCTGATTCTCTGCTATGATATGAAGACTGATTCTCTGCTGACATGAAGCCAGATTGTCTGTTATGGGACCTCTCTCCTCTGCCTGGGTGCTGGGCCTAAATTTATGACAATGGACTGTTGCAGTGGTGGCTGACGTGAAGCCTGATTCTCTGCTATGACATGCAGACTGATTCTCTGCTGACATGAAGACAGATTCTCTGTTACGGGACCTCTCTCCTCTGCCTGGGTGCCGGGGCCTAAATATCTGAGAATGGACTGTTCCAGTGGTGGGTGACGTGAAGCCAGATTCTCTGCTATGGGACCTCTCTCCAATTGATTTTGGTTAATTTTTATTTATTTAATTTTTATTTTAATTCATTTCCCTATCCACATTTGTTTGCAGGGGATTTACCTACATGTTGCTGCCTTTTGCAGCCCTCTAGCCCTTTCCTGGGCTGTTTTACAGCCTTTTTAGTACCGAAAAGTTCGGGTCCCCATTGACTTCAATGGGGTTCGGGACGAAGTTCGGATCGGGTTCGGATCCCGAACCCGAACATTTCCGGGAAGTTCGGCCGAACTTCTCGAACCCGAACATCCAGGTGTTCGCTCAACTCTACTCTCAAGCTCAACCTATAATCCTACTGGAGAGAGATGTGCGAATCGATTCCTTAGAATTAAAATTTGACATGAATTGTTTGTCGGAATCAGAATTTCTTCAGTTAAATTTTGATTCTAGAGAGAGTGAGAGAAGAGAGAAAGAAAAAAAATTCTAGACAGTAAGAGTACTTTTCTGACTTTTAAATTCATTCCGAATTTCTCCAAAAGTTCAAATTCACACAAAGCTTAATTTTTTATGATTCGTTTCAGGAAAATGAGAGAGCGAGCTGGGACATTGGAGCTGCAATTACACCTGCTCCCTTCTGCACAGCAGGCAGGTAAACAGTGAGGGGAACACAGCAGTTGTATAAGTGCTGCTGACTGGCACGGGTGCTTTCCAGCCTTTTAGATATGCTTATGTAGCAAAAATAGGAAAATAGCTAAGCCAGCCTTACATCTGCAACTAGCTCTTTCAGCTTTGGGGGACCACTGGGAGGGTACTATTTCTGTTATAGAGACCAGCTGATATATGGATGGAGTAGAGTTAACACTCCTGTTTCCTGAGAATTCTCTGTTGTGTTATCTAATCTAAGCAAACACCTTCAATTGCTTTTCAATGGCTTTTGTCTCAAGATAATGCGATGAGTTAAGAAATTTTAGTTAAGAGCTAAAGTGCTAACCCTGCTCCATCTGTACATGATGACTATTGTAGGCTAGACAACGCTCCTCTTGATTTCTGGGGAAAATATATGCAAATTATTATGTCTGCTGGCATCGCTCTACGTCTCTCTACACATCAATTAATTCCTGTACCACATTTTTTTAAACATGTGGCAAACCTGAAACTGACCAAATCTTGATAGGTTCACTCATCTCTACAGCAAAGCCCTATGACTTTACCCATATCTCCTTGTTCACCAATCTTGTGACCTGCACATGTTCACATTTTCCATGGATAAAGACCATTTTGATTTCTACTTCTAAAAAAACTCACATTACCTGCCGGCTCGTAGAACTTGGTACCCTTACTACTACACTCAGTCTGCAAACTGAATGCCCCAACTATATCCAATAGAGATGAGCGAATTAAATTCCATGAAGTGGAATTCAATCCGAATTTCAGGATAAATTTGATTCACCTCGAAGCCGAATTTCTCTCATGCTTCATGTAAGCGAATCGATTTAACCTGAAATAGTATAAAAAAACAAAAAGATTCATACTTACCTCCTCCATTTGCTTGAGACGGGCCACCAGCCACCATCTTGATTAAAGATCTCGGCTGAAATCCCGGCGTGATGACGTAATCTCACTCCGCGCCAGATCTTTAAGCAAGATGGCGGTGGCCGGCCCGTCGCGAGCAAATGGAGGAGGTAAATTTGATTTTGAAAAAAATATTATGTTAATTTTACACTGTTTTTACACTCATGTATGAACGCGGCATCTGAGGGGTACAATGACGGGGGGCGGCGCTATCGCAGCTCCCTGTCATTGCACCCACTACTTACAAAAAAAATGTGCTTCGTGACGAAGTCATTTGTCATTAAAGCAAATTTTTCTGTGAAATTTGGCGAATCAGCCAAATCGAACTTTTGAGAATTTCGCTCATCTCTAATATCCAAGTTCGTTCGACAAACATGCTACAGTTTCTCCTAGGTCCCGTTTTTGTCAAGTTGATCTGTATCACTCGAGGTCAGTTAATATGTGTTTTCCAAGTCTAGTTCCCTGTGGTCCTCCTTATCTTTGTGTGCAAAAAGAACAAACGCCCGCACACTTACTGCTAACTCTCCTATTGTCATCTTGACAATACCTGAAGACTTCTTCTTGTAACCCTTTAACCTTCATTATTCTGGCAAGAGTCTCGAGCCTCTCCATAGCTGAACTTACGCTGTATACAAAGCCGTAGCCAATTTCTTTTAGGTTATCAGCAAATTTGAGAAGCGTGCCAGCTATTTCTGCTTCAAAGATCATTTTTTTGTAATTCTTGTAAAGCCTAATAGCTCTTAGACTTTAATAAATCATGGGCAAGAGCTCATTCTTTCATACTTTGCAGGACACGATTATGTCAGGCAAACAGCTACGTCCTTCTGTCCCCTATTGGGGAATTCTTATTAGACAAGCATCCTCAGGTCATTATATCTGACAAGAGAGCCACAGCTCCGCTTGACTATTTTATGTGTCTCTTTGAAGGCTTTAAGCATCCAGCCTGTGAAAATAAGTCCTGTGGGTCAATCTCTGCTACATTCATATCACACCATATAATACTTTTTAGCGGTTTCCTTTGTAAACAGGGAGCATAGGGGAATTCTGTCCATGTCAATCACTTTAGTGGCTCCACGGTGAGGCAGCCATGTCTTCGCTTGTCCATGTCTTGAAGGCATAATGGAGTTTGACAGGTTTAATGAGTATTTTACCTAATAATCTAAAGCCATTGCACGTGACTGATTGCTCCGGTAGCAGTTTTGCCCTCGGCAATAAGGCGATATAAATAAAGAACAGTCTGCGGTTTGCATTACATAGAACAAAATATAGACCTAACAAAGGGGATGAGAAATGATAAATAACAGTTTTTATGGAGGCTGTGATAAATGCAGGCTGTCAGGCTGAGAACCTTTGGAGAAAGTCAAAGAAATCCAGGTGTTGAGGACTAACTTCTCAATTATTTACATGTATATTTAAAGCATTGAGGGGAAAAACCTATACTTGAGAGAAAAATAATATAAAAAAAATTACCTATGCATGTAATATACAGGTCCTTCTCAAAAAATTAGCATATTGTGATAAAGTTCATTATTTTCTGTAATGTACTGATAAACATTAGACTTTCATATATTTTAGATTCATTACACACAACTGAAGTAGTTCAAGCCTTTTATTGTTTTAATATTGATGATTTTGGCATACAGCTCATGAAAACCCAAAATTCCTATCTCAAAAAATTTGCATATCATGAAAAGGTTCTCTAAACGAGCTATTAACCTAATCATCTGAATCAACTAATTAACTCTAAACACCTGCAAAAGATTCATGAGGCTTTTAAAAACTCCCAGCCTGGTTCATTACTCAAAACCGCAATCATGGGTAAGACTGCCGACCTGACTGCTGTCCAGAAGGCCATCATTGACACCCTCAAGCAAGAGGGTAAGACACAGAAAGAAATTTCTAAACGAATAGGCTGTTCCCAGAGTGCTGTATCAACGCACCTCAGTGGGAAGTCTGTGGGAAGGAAAAAGTGTGGCAGAAAACGCTGCACAACGAGAAGAGGTGACCGGACCCTGAGGAAGATTGTGGAGAAGGACCGATTCCAGACCTTGGGGGAGCTGCGGAAGCAGTGGACTGAGTCTGGAGTAGAAACATCCAGAGCCACCGTGTACAGGCGTGTGCAGGAAATGGGCTACAGGTGCCGCATTCCCCAGGTCAAGCCACTTTTGAACCAGAAACAGCGGCAGAAGCGCCTGACCTGGGCTACAGAGAAGCAGCACTGGCCTGTTGCATGTCATTCGGAAATCAAGGTGCCAGAGTCTGGAGGAAGACTGGGGAGAGGGAAATGCCAAAATGCCTGAAGTCCAGTGTCAAGTACCCACAGTCAGTGATGGTCTGGGGTGCCATGTCAGCTGCTGGTGTTGGTCCACTGTGTTTTATCAAGGGCAGGGTCAATGCAGCTAGCTATCAGGAGATTTTGGAGCACTTCATGCTTCCATCTGCTGAAAAGCTTTATGGAGATGAAGATTTCATTTTTCAGCACGACCTGGCACCTGCTCACAGTGCCAAAACCACTGGTAAACGGTTTACTGACCATGGTATTACTGGGCTCAATTGGCCTGCCAACTCTCCTGACCTGAACCCCATAGAGAATCTGTGGGATATTGGGAAGAGAAAGTTGAGAGACGCAAGACCCAACACTCTGGATGAGCTTAAGGCCGCTATCGAAGCATCCTGGGCCTCCATAACACCTCAGCAGTGCCACAGGCTGATTGCCTCCATGCCACGCCGCATTGAAGCAGTCATTTCTGCAAAAGGATTCCCGACCAAGTATTGAGTGCATAACTGAACATAATTATTTGAAGGTTGAATTTTTTTTGTATTAAAAACACTTTTCTTTTATTGGTTGGATGAAATATGCAAATTTTTTGAGATAGGAAATATGCCAAAATCATCAATATTAAAACAATAAAAGGCTTGAAGAAATTCAGTTGGTGTGTAATGAATCTAAAATATATGAAAGTCTAATGTTTATCAGTACATTACAGAAAATAATGAACTTTATCACAATATGCTAATTTTTTGAGAAGGACCTGTAAGTGGTCTCCATGTAAACAGATAAAAGCCCAGTTTGTGAATAAGGTAGCTCTCTCTGCCTCTCTTCCAGCAGGAAGTCTCAGCATGATCTTTAGCATCAATCTGCAGTTAAATTATGTCTAAGCAATGAGCTTTTCCATTACAAAACCTTTGTCTTTCTGTGCAAAAGAAGGGAATTAAAGTACTACTTACAATTTCCCATTAAAAAAAAAAAGCTTAAAAAGTAGACTATTCAAAAATGAGAATACAAGTAACATTTCTGATTAACAGGCAAAGGCCCTTCAAAAGCTAAATTGATTTCATAAAAAGTTTTCGATTTTTTAGCTAAAAATCTACCTACCTAGTCAGTTTTTTTTATAGTACCCTTACAAATGGCGTTAGGACGGTTACAAACAACCAAGATATGGCAACATTTTGGTGTACAAAATCATTCTAAAATAATACGTGCTATGGGACTACGTGGTCTAAAGTAGCCCACCACATGTACTAGGAAGAATGTGAAGAGGAACCCTATTCTTACCACATAGGGAATATGTGCCCTCTCCAGAACTTCTGGTGTTAATTCCAGATGTCATGTGATCACTTTTAGCGCCAAGTGGAGTCACTAAGGATTGTGAAGCTACTACTAATGCTCACCATGACCATTTGTGTTGCCCTTCTCTGCAGCCCTTCCAATACAAACATTTACTATTACAATCTTCACTTTCTTGAAGGCACCCAGGGTTAAAAAACAATTAAAAGGATTGTGCCACCATTAAATGTTATTTTAATATAATTTAACATAAAAAACTAATTATATTTGTACAGTATTTACTTTCAGTTACAGAAATGCTCCAGTTGTGAGATATCCTCTTTGCTGCATTAAAATTATGCCCCCTGGCAGGGCCGGCTCCGGGTTCATTTGGGCCCTTGGGAGATAAAGTCTCAGTGGGCCCCCTTACACAGTGATAACTCTCTGTACAGATAATATAGTAGATATCACCTGCAGTCCTATGTAACAACACAGATAACACAGTGATGGCTATCTGAGTACGGAAAATGTAGTAGTGTTACCTGCAGTCCTATGTAAAACCACAGATAACACTAGTGCTGATAATGTGGTAGTGTTACCTACATCCTTAGTGTGCCTCCCTGTATCTCTCCCATGGACTCCATGCTGGCGGCACTGCCTCCTCTACCATCTTCTTTTTGCCCCACACAGAACATCCTAATGCAGCTGCGTAGGCATAGGAACACTGTGGGCATGGTGACACACACACACAGGGAGAGACACACACACACTGGGACGTTCAAATATACACACGGACAGTCAAATACACACAGGGACAGATACACACACAGGAACACACATACACACAGGGACACACACACTAAGGCCCCATTCACATGGGCAAGTATTCCACGCGGGTGCAATGCGTGAGGTAAACGCATTGCACCCGCACTAAATCCGGACCCATTCCTTTCTATGGGGCTGTGCACATGAGCGTTGATTTTCCCGCATCACTTGTGCGTTGCGTGGAAATCGCAGCATGCTCGATATTCTGTGTTTTTCACGCAACGCAGGCCCCATAGAAGTGAATGGGGCCGCGTGAAAATTGCAAGCATCCGCAAGAAAGTGCGGATGCGATGCGATTTTCACGCATGGTTGCTAGATGACGATCGGGCTTGGGACCCGATCTGTATTATTTTCCCTTATAACATGGTTATAAGGGAAAATAATAGCATTCTGAATACAGAATGCAAAGTAAAATAGTGATGGAGGGGTTAAAAATAAAAAAAATGTACTCACCGAGTCCACTTGATCGCGTAGTTGCGGATCTCTGTCTTCTTCTGTAATGTTGAGCTGCTGACTAAGGACCTGTGGTGACGTCACATCACATGATCCAATCACATGGTCCCTCACCATGGTGATGAACCATGTGATTGGACCATGTGATGAGCACAGTGACGTCATCAAAGGTCCTATGTCCTATTACTGTGCACAGCAAAGAAGAAGACAGAAGAGATGCCGGGCTGCGCGATCAAGTGGATTAAGGTGAGTTAATTTATTTATTTATTTTTACCCCTCCAGCCCAATTGTACTATGCATTCGATATTAAGAATGCTATTATTTTCCCTTATAACCATGCTATAAGGGAAAATAATACAATCTACAGAACACCTAACCCAAACCCGAACTTCTGTGAAGAAGTTTGGTTTTGGGTACCGAACATGCCGATTTTTCTTACGCGCGTGCAAAACTCATTACAATGTTTTGCACTCGCGCTGAAAAATCACATATTTTCCCGCAACGCACCCGCATCTTATCCGGGCAAAAAACATGACACCCGTGTGAAAGATGCCTAAGGGACACACATGCAAGGACACACACACACAGGAACAGACACATATGCGATGGTGAGATCGTCAGCCAACTTCTATCTAATGTGTGTGGCCTCCTTTGGGGACATTAAAAGGGAATTCCACCCATAGTTATGCTCCAACCTTTTGTTACCTTCTAATATGACTCCCACTGATTCCCAGTACTGAGGAGACATGGACTGGGGTTTAAAAAGGAATTATTAACATGTACCAGAAGGTGGTCTATTCGGCACTGGCTAGGCTGCGGTATGGAGTCTAAGCAATGCCCTAGACACACACACGGGGACAGACACACACACACAGGGACTGACATACACACACAGGGACAGATACACACAGCTAGGCCTCACCACATTCCAGCCTTGCTCTTCTCTGTACAGTAACAAAGCTATCTGCTCCTCTGGCTCCTCCCCCACTGGTCACATGGGTGGATGACATCAGGAAGGTCCTTTAGCCCAGTAGGAAACTCCATCTTCCCTGTTCTGAGTCCTGGGGCCACCCACTCAGCAGTGCACATGGCGAAAATTGTCTGCATTGCTGGGGTAAGCTGCCCTAGAATTCAGAGCAGACAGTTTAATGAAGACCAGGAAACAGCTGCAGGAGTGAGTGGGCACAGTGGGACCCCCAAGAACAGTGGGCCCTGGCACTTGCCCGGGTGTACTGGGTGCTGACGCTGGCCCTGCCCCCTGGTGTTTTGCCTGTATCGTAATGTGCATGTCCATCTACTGATGTGGTCGCACATGCTCAGTTCCATCCTTCAGCTGCTACCAGCTAGAGAACTGCTGCAGAAAAGATATCCTGAGCTGTGATAGGGAGAGAGTGGCAATAGAAGGGACATACCTCCTGAGCTATGATAGGGAGAGAGCTGCAGAAAAAAGGACACACAACCTGAGCTGTGATAGGAAGAGAGCTGCAGAAAAAAGGACACACAACCTGAGCTGTGATAGGGAGAGAGCTGAAGCAAAAAGGACACGCACCCTGAGCTGCCAGGTTGAAATAAATCTAGCAGAGCTATTAGCGGAGATCTCTGGATCCATATGAGGTACGGGGCTGATTGTAGCTTTGTTAGAAAGGTATTGTCATATACTATATGGCTGATTTTCATTTATTACATCAATCATGGCATAACCTCTTTAAGGATTTGCTTTTTATAAAACAGTGCCACTCTTGGCCATGGGCTATGTTTGGTATTGCAGCTCATCCGTAAATAAGGTTAAGTTACAATACCAGAAACAACCCATGGCCAAAGGCATTGCTGTTTCTGGAAAAAGTAGGACCCTCTTTTCTAACCCCAAACCTCCACTTTAAAATTCACCATCTTCTTTCCAAGTGGGGCACAAACAGCCCCCGCTAATATAGAGACTTTTGATTTTCGGCACGGTTATGGCTTTGCTATTAAGCGGTAAGCACGTCTTGTGGGTTTTGCTTTGTAATGAAATGTGTTATATAAGAAGATAATTGTGTTTTTCCTTTTTCTCAGAAACACTTGGAAGTTTTAATTACAGAACAGCCTGCTCTATATAATAGAATAATGGCTGCTGGATTCCGCCTAATGAACTCCCTGTCACATCTCGTCTTGTTTTATCTCTTCCTTCCTCCCACCCTCGCTGCGTAGTTAAACTTGTCAGGTGTTAAAGATACTTCATCATCCAGTTCTCCTGCTTCCAAGTCATCGTGCTCTTCTGACTTGAGTGCATGTCCTATCAGCTAACATTTTCAGATATAGTTGCTCACGTCTCAGACTCTGTTCACATTACACTTGAGCCGGCTGTTGGAGGGTTTTCTGATAAATCCGGCAACATATGTCACTGTCCAAGTGCACAGTGGCTTACTTCGCCCATAGGTTCTCATGTACGGTATTTTTTGCATTATAAGATGCAAATTTTTCCCCTAAAAGTGAATGAAAAATGGCTGTGTGGCTTATATAGTGAATGCTAATGACCTCTTCTGCACTGTACTGGATACCCTAGAAGTGGTGTGTGGTGAGTAAGTGTACTAGTGATGAGGTGCCGAAGACAGTAGTACTCAGTTGTCCCCTGGGGCCGGCAGTGCAGTGGATGGGAAGACAACACTAAATCCTCCGGTGCACTCTCTATTGCAGGGAACACCAGCCAGATGGAAGTTGAGGTGCCCTTGATGGTAATGGGTATGCTTAGGGTGCTTTGGTGGCTGACCCCCTGTGTGGAGTTCGTGATTCCAGCACCACTAGATGCAACGAGGAGATGGAGTGGATTGATGAGGGAGGCAATGGTTGAACCAGACAGGAATTTGCAGCATCATCCATTAGCAGCAATTTGTCATAAATACAAATGGTAAAGTTGCAAATTCCCATACCAGGTTCAGGGAGGTTGTGTCTTTAGGTTCCAGCTCCACTGTATAGAAGTGATGATCTTACTTGTACTTGGTTCCTGATCTTGCTTTTGTTACTCAGCCTTTCAATAGTAGTTTAGATCCTCTGTAAGTAAGTATTCTGACAGATGGCCTTTCTGTCCTTGCTTATGTTGGGCAGCCTGTAGCTTAAAACCTGATAAATGGCAGTTATCTTCCTTTGCCAATAGTCTATAGTTCATTAATCCAGCAACCCAAGGGCGGTCTCCCATACAGCAGGCAAACTCTCTGCTCCATTCTTTGAAGAGGTTGCAGTAGATACAGCAATTATTCCCTAAGTCCCTGGAAGGATTCCTAGTAGGGATATTACAGTTACGGATCAATGAGTCCTAGGCTTGAACTACATGGGCTGAAGTAGCTTCACTCTCTGGAGCTAGGCCCAGAGGACAGAGCCAAGCCTGGCTTCTCTCCTCTCCTCCTAACTCCTAAACTCGCATTTCTAATCTCCTGTCTCCTCCTGTGTGCTAATCGATATATATGGTGTGAGGGTGACACCTATTGTTGGATGTGTGTAGTACATCCACCAGCCTGTAATAGGAACTTAGCAGCTGTGACAAAGGAAAAATACATTCAACAGTGAAAAATGACATAGAATGGCATATAAACATTTTGGAAGGGCCCTTACACACATATGTGGAACACTACACTTCCATTATGGAAGTGGTTATTAGTATGCAGGAGGCATGGGAGCAGTGAATACAGTGCTGGTAGCTGTGGCTATACTCACTGTTCCCTGGTATTTTTCCAGGTGCCGCGCTGCAGTGTCCTGACTGTATGCAGCGTCAGGACGTAGTGAACATAGGCACGCACTATGACCTGATGCTGTGCGACGTCAGGTCACTGTCACGATCATTGTGGGTGGAAAACTCCACACTGAACACAGGAGGGAAGGGGAACAGTAACTGGGCCTGGAAACTAGGGAAGAAACAGGTCACCTCCTAGACAACCCTAATCCGGGCCCTACCTGTGGCAAAACCAACCTCGCCACTGGGTTTTGGAGGGGCCTGTTTGCCAGCCTCTTGCCCCAGGATTATGGCCCATACTAACTTTGAAGGAGAAGACAGACCGGCCGCACAGCTTAAATCTGTGGAACTGTTTTGGGCAGGAAAGCCATGCTTGCGGCCGGCCAAATGTGACTTCCATGGAATTCGGGAACCTCTGCTCGGATCTGGGTGATTTTTGGATATGTTGTTCACCCAGACAGAGCTATCCATGGATGTATACATTATGGGGATATGTGGGGTTTTGAGTTTTTTTCTGTGTTTTGGGAAAAATGTGTGGTTTCTGTCTGTGAGTGATTAAGTTAGCCCATTACGTTTGGTAATTGTATTTTGTTGATTGCGTTACAGACAGAGGGAAGGGGGTTTTGTGTACAATTGGAATGGGGCAACTACAGTACCCTGAAAGATTATCAAAATTAGGGTTATTCACTTTAGAAAAAAGACGACTGAGAGCAGATCTAATTAATATGTATAAATATATCAGGGGTCAGTACAGAGATCTATCCCATCATCAATTTATCCCCAGGACTGTGACTGTGACGAGGGGACATCCTCTGCGTCTGGAGGAAAGAAGGTTTGTACACAAACATAGAAGAGGATTCTTTACGGTAAGAGCAGTGAGACTATGGAACTCTCTGCCTGAGGAGGTGGTGATGGTGAGTACAAGAAAAGAGTTCAAGAGGGGCCTGGATGTATTTCTGGAGTGTAATAATATTACAGGCTATAGCTTCTAGAGAGGGGTCGTTGATCCAGGGAGTTATTCTGATTGCCTGATTGGAGTCGGGAAGGAATTTTTAATTCCCCTAAAGTGGGGAAAATTTTTGCCTTCCTCTGGATCAACTTGCAGGATAACAGGCTGAACTGGATGGACAAATGTACTATGTTACTATGTTACTATGTTACTAATTGCTGGAAAGGTGTCAATACTGTAAATGCATGTGATTGGCTGTTTTTTCAAAACCCTGTGGGTGGTAACCTTGTTGGAAGATGTGTATAAATCAATGCTGTGTGTTCAAATAAAGTGTTGCTGTTTTTCATTCAACATAGAGCCTCGTCTCATGTGTGTGGGGATTGCTATACGTGTATACTCCCCTGGCTATTACTTCTAGCTCTTGTAAGAGCTGTTCCTGTTCCTGGTTCCTGTGGTGGTATCGGTGTCGAGCGGAGTGCTTGGAGTCCTCGGGAGGCACTGGGAGCATCCATCAACGGAGGTACCCGGTCGGGGTGCCAGGAGATCCTTTACACTGCCTATCTATCAATATGAATAGACCTTGAAGGTAGGAATATTCATATGCAGGATACCTAGGCCTTTATATCCCCATAAGGCTCTGGAAAAGGTTAGAACCAGAGACAACCCATTCCTCCCCAGATAGACGAATGGAAGTCTCTGTCTCAGGCCCAGATACAAACAACAGGGAATATAACAAACACAAACAAACGCGACACTTAACTTCTGTAGAGACGGACGAGCAGTAACACCAGAGACAAACTCACATCATCTCAGCCAAACCCAAATAAAGCTATCTACCGCATAGTCAGAAGGGTGGGGTCAGACTATAAAGGGTAGAAGTGATGACCACTGAGCAACAGCTGAGAAAAAGGGAAGGTAAAGTTGAATACTGTAGTGCAGGCAGTAGTATTATGTGCTGCCCTGTGGTACTTAGTTCAGCTGGGGCGGTATATTGCTTTGCACTTTGGTATTGGCGGAGCTGCCTACTTCTATTATCCCTGTCTAATTATGTTGCCCAGCCTTCTGTCACTTTGGACCTGCACCTGCAACATGCAACATTGGGCCACTTTTACCTTCTTTTCCAGGGCCACTTTTACCTTCTAATAGGGTTATTAACACCGAATCAAGAGAAATCAAAGAGGTTGTTAGATCCCTCCACGCTCAGCCAATCTCCTTGATTTCCTGACATTAGTCACCTGAGGGACCGTGACAGTCTCAGTGCAGTGCGGGCCAGAAGAAGACCAGGGAGCAGTGAGTGCCTGATCTGCAGACTGGCAGAACTGTCCGGAGCAGGAGAGGTTAATTTATTTTTTTAATGTCTGATCTGAGGTTAATGGAGGTTGGCGTCTGACAAGGGTCTAGGTCTGATGGAGCTTGGGAGCTTGAACTGTGAGTACTACTATCCTCGGCACCTCATCACTAGTACACTTACTCACCACATATTACTTCCAGGGTGTCCAGTACACTGCAGAAAAGGTCATTAGCATTCACTATACAAGCCACACAGCCATTTTTCATTCCCTTTTAGGGGAAAAATGTGTGTCTTATAGTCCCAAAAATACGGTACATGAGAACCTATGGGCGAAGTAAGCCACTGTGCACTTGGACAGTGACATATGTTGCCGGATTTATCAGAAAACCCTCCAGCCGGCCCAAGTGTAATGTGAACAGAGTCTGAGACGTGAGCAACTATATCTGAAAATGTTAGCTGATAGGACATGCACGCAGTTTTCTATTGTGCCATATTTTGTCAGTGAAAACGGATCTGTCCCCATTCACTTACATTGTGTGTCAGGACGAATCCGTTTGGCTCAGTTTCGTCAGATGGACACCAGTGTTTTGGTGTCCACCTCCAAAGCGGAACGGAGCCAAACTGATGCATTCTGAGTGGATCCTTATCCAGTCAGAATGCATTAAGGGCAAAACTGATCCGTTTTGGACCGCTTGTGAGATCTCTGAACGGATCTCACAAACGGAAACCAAAACGCCAGTGTGAAAGTCGCCGAAAATGTATGTTCACCGGTGCACAGCATGTTAGGGGTTTATCACAAGATGCCATAACCATAACATGTGAAAATACCCTTTTAGACAGATTTTAGGCACAGACATATTAGTAAATCTGGGTCTTTATGTGTAAGTATGATCGTTTATCATCAAAACACATTGCAATCAGTTTAGTAATTCATATTCTACCAAACCAATACTCCATTCATTGAGTTTCTATTACTTTAGGTCTTGCTGAGCTACTGATGCGGCCATTACCTGCAAATTTCCAAAAAGTTATTAATCTATCCTGAATTAACCTCTTAAAGAGTACCAGTCACCCCTTCTGACAGGTCTGTTCTGATGACTACTTGCATTCCCCGTGTAATAACAATTCTGGAGCATCTATCCTTATAACTCTATGTGGTACCGTTCCTCTATTACTCCTACTAGACATTTGAAAATTAATTTCCAGCAGTTTGCAATGAAGATTCCTCTGGGTGTTACCAGTTGGGGGTGTATCCCTGCACGATCTGATATTAGTGGCAGACTGTGCAGAGAGTAGACACTCCCCCAACTCTTAAAGGGGTTGTCTCACCTCATCAAGTTATATTTATTATCTTTATACCATTGATATAAGTAACTTACTAATGTAGATGCATTATCAGTAATGGCTCTGGTCCCCACTATCTTCTTTCTTCCTTCTCTTTATAGACTGCTTGTCTCTAGGGGTCACGGCCACTGCTGCAATGCAGCAGCAGTGGTCGCGATTGCGCACAGCAAGAAAAAAAGCCAGCCTTTCTGGTGGCCGGGAATTGATGGAGCGAGGGCGCACTGGACCGTTCCTGGCCACCTCTCAGATCGCTCAACCCTCTTATCATTGGTTGTCGTGATCTGTACTGGATCTGTTCCCCTGAGACTGCTAGTGATTCTGATGCACTAGCAGCTTCAGGAGCGCACACGTACAGGCAAGGGGCGGGATTATATTTTTCTAGCATCACTCACAGCAGAGGCACCGCCCCCACTACAGCTCAGGAAGGGTCCCGGGAGCCGTGCACTGAGGATTGAAATAAGGAGGTGAGACAACCCCATTAACACCCAGATGGATCATAGTTGCAAACTTCTCGAAATTTATTCATAAACTTCTAGTAGTAATAACAGAGGAGTGACACAACACAGAGTTATAGGAATAGATTCTGCAGAAATTTTGTGAGGAATGCAAGTAGTTACTACACCAGACATGTCAGGAGGGGTGATCTAACGATGCTATAGCAGATGTCTGCAAGTATTTCGGAAACGTGGGTAAACAGTCTGACCTTGAGAGATAAAATAACTCCTATAAAATACGGAGTGTCCTCTCGCTCCATGTCTGTGCTGCATTGTGAGGTAATGAGTGTAAATGGAGTGAACCTGGATACAAGGTAACAGACATCATCTGGAGGAACTCAAGAAACGTCTCGCGCTGAATTATACGTTGGGCGCTGGGCACAGAGAACGGTCGGAATTGTTTCTGTCCCTTACATTCTTAGCAAAACATATAATTCTGCCGTTTCCAATGTTCCCTTTTCATTCTCCATTGTGCAGCTCAAAGCATCATCTCACAGGGGCACAAAATAGAAATCTAACCTTGGGAAAGATGGTACCTATCGGCTTCCACTGTTCACCATTCAAAAGATGAGGGACTATTATTTCATAATGTCCGCAGTCTTCCTTTTCTGTCTGTTTCCTAGACGATCCCAAATTACAGTCCACATTCTCTCCTAGACAAAGCAAAGAAAAAAAAAGAGAAAATACAGACTCGTTTAAGTACGGAGCGACCTGCAAACGCACACATTGCCGTTCAGATGACTGCGCAGAGCCACCGGAAGATTAATCTGTTCTGGGAAATCTCTTAGTAAATCAAATCAATTAAATGTTTCTGGCAAATTTTCGCTTTGTGAAGCAGTAATAAAAAATAAAAAAAATATATTGTTGTATGACCAAAAAAAAATAAAGAAGCAAAGAATAAGAAAGCACTTAATACGCAAAACCTAAAAAAATAAAAAATAAATAAAAAAAATCTACATTATAGAAAATAAAGAGCAGGGGTCAGGGTGTCTTTACTTTACTTTAGGTCCCTCTGCCAGGACACTCGTATTAGGCCCCATGCACACAACCGTATTTTTGCTCCGCATCTGATCCCCAAGCTTGATAAGAATTGAGTGTGAGGTCAGGAGATTGGAGATAAGAACTACACATGAGCAGTCGGATGACGGGATTCAAAAAAAAAGTCATAGCTTGCAGACAGACTTTTTTAACTCTTGTATCTCAGAAATTGCTGGACATTTTTAATAAAGAGCAAATGCAATAATAAAGAAAAAATTCCCACAAAAGTGTACAGTATTTAGCCTATTCTTTCAAAAGCATGGGCATTTGATGTACTAAAATGAGCAATGTATATTGCTGTGGGGATGTTGAATGTTTCACCAGGCTGCAGTAGATTCCAAATTTTTTTAAATATATTTTTTGGCCACTGAAATCAGCTAGAAGCAAATAAAGGCACCCTACCCAATTACCACAAGGCCCTTGGAGAGTAAAAGTTGCACGACAAATAGGGCACAGCTACACTGCTACATCAAGTGTCGCGCGACAATTTTTATAATAAAAGTCTGTGGTGTTGCACTGCAACATGTGACATGCTGCGACTGCGACGCGACAGCCGCAGAAAAATCCATCTTGGATGGATTTTTTTACGACTGTCGTGTCGCAGTATGTCACTCGTCGCAGTGCAACACCACAGACTTTTATTATAAATATTGTTGAGACAAAATGTTGCGCGACACATGTCATCGTGTAGCCCTAGCATTAAAGGGGAATGGCGCTGTGGAGGTCACTGTTAACGGGGCGGGCACTTTGGAGGTCACTGTAAGGCCTCTTCTAAGGCCTTTTTTTTTCAATTTACGTTCCGTATACGGAACCATTCATTTCAATGGATCCGCAAAATAAACGGAAGGTACTCCATATGCCCTCCGTATTTCCGTTCCATTCAAAGATATAACATGTCCTATTATTGTCCGCATAACAGACAAGGATACTACTGTTCTATCAGGGGCCAGCTGTTCCATTCTGGAAAAAACAGAATGCACACGGACGTCATCTGTATTTATTGCGGACCCATTTTTTGCGGACTGCAAAATACTGAAAAAGCCATACGGCCGTGTGTAAGAGGCCTTAAAGAGGCGTTCAGTGTGGATGTTACTGTTAAGGGGCAGGCCGCTGTGGAAGTCACTGTTAAAGGGGCTGACACTGTGGAGATCACTGTTAAGGCGGCAGGGGCCACTATTAAAGGGGCAACTGCTTTGGAGGTCACTGTTAAGGCAGCAGGGTACTGTGAGTTCACTGTTAAGGGAGTGGGATATTGTGGAGGTCACTGATAAGGCAGCGGGGTACTGTGGAGGTCACTGTTAAGGGGGGCCCTGAGGAGGTCACAGTCAAGGGAGTGGAGTGCTTTGAAACTCACTGTTAAAGGGGCGGCCTGCTGTGAAAGTCAAAGTTAAAGAGGACCTTTCACCGATTATGACATTGTGAACTAAGAATACAGACACGGAGAGCGGCGCCCGGGGATTTAACTGCACTTACTATTATCCCCGGGCGCCACTCCGTTCTCCCGCTATGCCCTCCGGTATCTCCGGGCACTAAGTTATGGTAGGCGGAGTCTGCCCTTGTTCTTCTGTAGCGCTGGCCAATCGCATTGCAGAGCTCACAGACTGGGAGAAAAGAACCTCCCAGGCTGTGAGCTCTGCGCTGTGATTGGCCAGCGCTACAGCAGAACAAGGGCAGACTCCGCCTACCATAACTTAGTGACTGAAATCTCTGCCTACTATAACTTAGTGGCCGGAGATACCGGAGGGCATAGCGGGAGAACGGTGCAGCGCCCAGGGATAATAGTAAGTGCAGTGAGATCCCCGGGCACCGCTCTCCATGTCTGTATTCTTAGTTCACAGTGTCATAATCGGTGAATAGTCCTCTTTAAGTGATGGGCTGCTGTGGAGGTCCCATTTTAAAGTGGCGGGGCACTGTGGGGGGCTCCGTGTTAAGGGGTGGCAAACTTTGGAGTTCACTGTTAAAGGGGCGGGGTGCTGTAGAGGTCACTGTTATGGGGGATACTGTCTATTTTTTAACGACACACACAAACATTAAATGAAATAGATGAAATATACCCGCGCAAAGCCGGGTCCTTCTACTAGTGAACTATATATAATTATACAATAACACAGAACATCCTTTGGAACTGTTCATCTACACTCACCTAAAGAATTATTAGGAACACCTGTTCTATTTCTCATTAATGCGATAATCTAGTCAACCAATCACATGGCAGTTGCTTCAATGCATGTAGGGTTGTGGTCCTGGTCAAGACAATCTCCTGAACTCCAAACTGAATGTCAGAATGGGAAAGAAAGGTGGGCTACAATAGCAGAAGACCCCACCGGGTACCACTCATCTCCACTACAAATAGGAAAAAGAGGCTACAATTTGCACGAGCTCACCAAAATTGGACTGTTGAAGACTGGAAAAATGTTGCCTGGTCTGATGAGTCTCGATTTCTGTTGAGACATTCAAATGGTAGAGTCCGAATTTGGTGTAAACAGAATGAGAACATGTATCCATCATGCCTTGTTACCACTGTGCAGGCTGGTGGTGGTGGTGTAATGGTGTGGGGGATGTTTTCTGGGCACACTTTAGGCCCAGTAGTGCCAATTGGCCATCGTTTAAATGCCACGGGCTACCTGAGCATTGTTTCTGACCATGTCCATCCCCTCATGACCACCATGTACCCATCCTCTGATGGCTACTTCCAGCAGGATAATGCACCATGTCACAAAGCTCGAATCATTTCAAATTGGTTTCTTGAACATGACAAGGAGTTCACTGTACTAAAATGGCCCCCACAGTCATCAGATCTCAACCCAATAGAGCATCTTTGGGATGTGGTGGAACGTGAGCTTCGTGCCCTGGAGGTGCATCCCTCAAATCTCCATCAACTGCAAGATGCTATCCTATCAATATGGGCCAACATTTCTAAAGAATGCTATCAGCACCTTGTTGAATCAATGCCACGTAGAATTAAGGCAGTTCTGAAGGCAAAAGGGGGTCCAACACCGTATTAGTATGGTGTTCCTAATAATTCTTTAGGTGAGTGTATATATCATGGCATTTTATATTATACTGGAAAAAAAGAGAGACAATATAATTACATAAGCTATATATCTTTTTGAAAATGCTTTCTGATATCTACAAAATATTAAAAACTGGATTCAATTAGAGGAAAAGAAATATAAGCAGCAGATAGAGACCATATTTGTAGTCCCTCATTGGTTGCTGTGTAGGAGGTAATCTAATCCGCTTGCTGCATACACAGCAAACAGAGGAGCATTTGTATATTTTATTTATATGTTAAATGCCAGCTATTTAAAAAAATATATATTTTCTATTCGTATTGACAAATAAATGTATATATGGATGATGTAAACCCAATATCTCTGAATTATTCCAAATGAAGTGTGCCTGTCTATCTCTATAATTTAATTATTTAAGTTTGACAGTGTGAGTCATAAAGTCAGAACACGTTATCCAGAGCAAAAGCCGCTAAATTTTGTGTATTGTAAGGGTATTTCTAAGTACTGATTGGTTCTGTCCCCTTTAATTCGGCCCTCTTTTACATTATGTTTAATACTCCGTGTAAGGCCTCATGCACACGACCGTTGTGCCGTTGTGGCCGTTGTGCCGTTTTCCGTTTTTTTTCGCGGACCCATTGACTTTCAACAGCCGCATCCGTGATCCGTGTATCCTGTCCGTCAAAAAAATATGACCTGTCCTATTTTTTTGACAGACAACGGTTCACGGACCCATTCAAGTCAATGGGTCCGTGAAAGAACACGGATGCACACAAGATTGGCATCCGTGGCCGTAGGTTACTTTCATACAGACGGATCCGAAGATCCGTCTGCATAAAAGCTTCGTGAAAACTCAGATCCGACAGTATATTCTAACACAGAGGCGTTCCCATAGTGATGGGGACGCTTTCAGTTAGAATATGCAACGAACTGTGTACATGACTGCCCCCTGCTGCCTGGCAGCACCCGATCTCTTACAGGGGGCCGTGATCAGCACAATTAACCCCTCAGGTGCTGCACCTGAGGGGTTAATTGTGCATATCATAGCCCCTTGTAAGAGATCAGGGGCTGCCAGGCAGCAGGGGGAAGACCCCCCTCCCTCCCCAGTTTAAATTTCATTGGTGGCCAGTGCGGCCCCCCCCGCCCCCCCTCCATCCCTCTATTGTATTAATAACATTGGTGGCCAGTGCGGCCCCCCCGGCCACCCCCCCTCCCTCCCTCTATTGTATTAATATCATTGGTGGCCAGTGCGGACCCCCCCGGCCCCCCCCTTCCTCCCTCTATTATATTAATACGTTGGTGGCACAGTGTGCGGCCTCCCCCGGCCCCCCCTCCCTCCCTCTATTGTATTAATAACATTGGTGGCCAGTGTGCGGCATCCCCTCTCCCCCCCCCCCCGATCATTGGTGGCAGCGGAGTTCCGATCGGAGTCCCAGTTTAATCACTGGGGCTCCGATCGGTAACCATGGCGACCAGGACACTACTGCAGTCCTGGTTGCCATGGTTACTTAGCAATAGTAGAAGCATCATACTTACCTGCTGGCTGCTGCGCTGTCTGTGACCGGCCGGGAGCTCCTCCTTCTGGTAAGTGACAGATCATTAAGCAATGCGCCGCACAGACAAGTTAAAATATACCATCGGATTGGAGAAAACTCCGATCCGATGGTATAAAAGGGACTCCTGACTTTACATTGAAAGTCAATGGGGACGGATCCGTTTGCAATTGCACCATATTGTGTCAACTTCAAACGAATCCGTCCCCACGAATCCGAATTGCATTGTAATTCAGGACGGATCCGTTTGGCTCCGCACGGCCAGGCGGACACCAAAACGACTTTTTTTTTATGTCCGTGGATCCTCCAAAAATCAAGGAAGACCCACGGATGAAAAAACGGTCACGGATCAAGGACCAACGGAACCCCGTTTTGCGGACAGTGAAAAAATACTGTCGTGTGCATGAGGCCTAATAGTTTACAAGTTTGCCTTGTAATGTGGTGGGTTACAGGTAGTACCCATCCCCCATTGTGCTGATAAGAACACATTCCTGAGTGATCTGAGAGACATGCGTGATGCACACAGGAGCAGGGGCTGATGAAAATAAGTGTGGTCTGCACTAACAATTAATTAAGATTCTACCAGGCACTTCATCTTAGGTAGGATGCTAGTATGCATTTGCCCTATCTCTTGTACACCCTGGGGTGTCGGTCATGTGTTAGAATGTGGTAGACAGCCATGGTTTATTTACTTTTTATTATTCTGTATGTAATTTGTTTGTGTTATTGTATATTTAATCACACTTTGTTATATATTTATTCACTTAGCCTGTGTAAGGCCTCTTTCACACTTGCGTTGTCCGGATCCGGCGTGTACTCCACTTGCCGGAATTACACACCGGATCCGGAAAAACGCAAGTGTACTGAAAGCATTTGAAGACGGATCCGTCTTCAAAATGCTTTCAGTGTTACTATGGCACCCAGGACGCTATTAAAGTCCTGGTTGCCATAGTAGGAGCGGAGAGCGGGGGAGCGGTATACTTACAGTCCGCGCGGCTCCCGGGGCGCTCCAGAGTGACGTCAGAGTGCCCCATGCGCATGGATGACGTGCCATGCGAGCACGTCATCCATGTGCGTGGGGCGCCCTGACGACACTCTGGAGCGCCCCGGGAGCCGCACGGATGGTAAGTATGCTGCTCCCCGCTACACTTTACCATGGCAAACAGGACTTTAGCATCTTGGCAGCCATGGTAACCACTCTAAAAAAGCTAAACGTCGGATCCGGCAATGCGCCAAAACGACGTTTAGCTTAAGGCCGGATCCGGATCAATGCCTTTCAATGGGCATTAATTCCGGATCCGGCCTTGCGGCAAGTCTTCAGGATTTTTGGCCGGAGCAAAAAGCGCAGCATGCTGCAGTATTTTCTCCGGCCAAAAAACGTTCCGTTCTGGAACTGAAGACCTCCTGATGCATCCTGAACGGATTTCACTCCATTCAGAATGCATGGGGATAATCCTGATCAGGATTCTTCCGGCATAGAGCCCCGACGACGGAACTCTACGCCGGAAGAAAAGAACGCAAGTGTGAAAGAGCCCTAAGTTTATTCATTCTCATATCTTTTGTATTAACATTATGTTACAATGGGCCTGGTCCGGCTCTATGCTATTTCTAGTTAGGGTTGGAGACCTCTACGTGGTTTTTCATCTCAATGGCTACTAAAGCATCAGCAAACAAGGGAGATTGTGCACAAGGTTAACAGAAGGGGATGTAGAAGATGCAAGACTGGATGTGGTGGCATGTGCCAAATTAATCTAATAGGGCACCTTTCTCCTCTATTTACCCCTTCTGTACCCCTTGATGAAATAATATGTGTGTGCATCTTCGGGAACAACCTTGCGGATTAGCATTAGGATTGGATTTTCTTAAAGGGGTGGTCTCACTTCAGCAAATAGTACTTACTAGTATATTGTGGTTATCCATATTTCTTCCCTTGCTTACTGGATTAATTTTTTACATCACATGATACACTATTCGTTTCAATGCTTACGACCACCCTGCAATCCATCAGTGGTGGTCGTGTTTGCATACTATATGAACAAGGGCCGGCCTCTTTGGTGGCTGGGACCTTGGAAGTGCACATAGGCTAGTTCTTTTTCCTATAGTGTGCAAGCACGACCACCATTAATGGATTGCAGGGTGGTCGGGAAACGAGCAGCGTATAATGTGATGGAAAAATGAATCCAGCTAGCAAAGGAGGCAATATGGAGAATCACCATACAATAGTAAATGCCCTGTATTAACTTTCTCTACATGGTAACTGTCACGGATGATCCGCGAGAATATTGAACTGTCCTCCCAATATTATCAATATTACTCTGCCTTATTAAACAGTAATTATTTCCCTAGGCCCCAGAACCTACAATTTGATTATTCAGAGCGTCTCCTTCTGTTGTACCCAGAGAACAACATAGTCCTTTTGTTCAAGTCAGTCAATAGATGCCCAGCAGATAACGCAATTACAGCTGGCTTCCTATGGTTGACAAAAGAACTTCTCTTCCTGAAGAGATATCACAGCTAGGTGTGAAGACTGCACCTGGGGGGGGAGACATTTGGTGTCACTGCTATAAGGGTCTGTAAGCTGGCTTGCTGCAGACAGTCCGGCACCAAGGTTTCCCAGATTGCAACATGAATCTGAGATATGATTTTTACCTTTTTAAGAGAGCCCATGCATCTTACGGACGTAAAAATTACATCATCGTGTCACTCAGAATTCACTGGTCGTTTACATAGGACAAACATAACTCTAAGATGTGCCCAGGTAAAGTTATGGTGTTACCCCATCATAGAACCAGTTATAATAGTAATATTTGGTATCCCTGAACTCCATATTTTGTGGGGAATGTGAATATGTGCTTGTTACTTGTGTACAGCGGAGACATCCCGCGATATGGCACATGACATATTTCAGAACTGACATTCACCTCAGGAATACAGCCTGCCCAGCAGGCGGACTCTCAATTCCCCGCCTTGATTCTAGGACCCTTTATAACACAGACCTAGGATCTGCTAAAGGAGTTCTCCACTTTTAACAACACCTAAAGAGGGCCTCAGCCAGAGAACCTGTGGGCTGAAGGCATATTACACTGGACAAAGGCTTCTTGGACTTTATCCCTGCAACAGACTATTTCACCAACGGACATCTTTTCTGCGGAAACTAAGTATTTTCTTTCTTTTCTCTCTTTTTGTTTATTGGACTATACTTTCCTTGATTATTGTGTTATAATTACTGTGCATCGTGATAATTTGTATTGTATATAGATATATAATAAATGACCTCCAAGTCATTTCTCTAGCCATATGCCTGTTTTCAAACACTGCAAAAACTTACCCTAGCCTCTCCGAAGAGAAAGCTACTCGGTTGTGTTATCTAGATAGTGGGTTCCTCGCTCCCATAAATTGTGAGGTGGTGGCAGTTAAACTACCCTGTGTGTAGTTCCGGTCCAGTTCGTCACACGCTTACTTGCGGTCGGTCGGCGGTCCACTCCCTGCGCTTTCAGCCTATCGACTGTACGGACTCAAGTTAGACTGTCGGTGTGCTGAAAGTGGCTGGGAGGCCTGTTTGCGGATTGACCACTAGGGGCGCTGTGACGGTTTCGTGACGTATTGTGGCCGCGGCGGTCGCAGTTCGTCACATATTGGTAGGCAGCTACTGGGATTCCTTTTTGCATGTGTTTAGAACATCTGAACAGAGATTAACTAATTTACCTCTGTCAGAACCAAACCAATTTGGTGGTGGTGTGGCTGAGTGCAATACATTTATCTGTGTGTACAGAGAGACTGTGTAGTCCAGTACCCTCCCCGAAATCTTGTTTTCTTTATCTATCTTTTATTTGGCGTGAAAATGTCCGGGGAATACAAGAAAATGGCTTTGGCAGATCTGGAAAATCTGTGCCAAGAACGGGGCATTGAAGTCGGTCGCAAGACGAAGACCGACCTGATAAAAGACTTGTTCCGATGGGATAACCAACAACTGCGGCTGTTGGATGTGTCTACTGCGGGAGACACCGGCCCATCTGACTCAAGTCCTGAGGAACCGGAGACTGAGAATCCTGACTACTCAGGAGGGGGAACATCCTGCGGGCCCTGTTGGCCCCCCAGCGCAGTATTTCAGTACGGATCCTAATTTTTCTTTAAGTACTCGCCCGGAAGCGGCCAGTACCGGACTATCTATTTGTACGGACCCTATGATGCAGCAGGCCCTCCAAAAACTAATGGACACTGACCCGGTAAAGTACCTGCAGTACATGGCGGAGCGCGAAGAACGCCGAGCTGAGAGGGAGGCCGCTGCTGCAGAAAGCCAACGTCGGCATGAACTGAGCATGGCCAGAATACACCAACCCAGCCGAAGCTCATCACCCAACTTTCCTGCAGAAGGAGCAGCATCACACGTGAGTGCAAAATTTAAATTTGCTCCCATTGAAAAGGACACTGACATAGACTTGTTTTTGCGATCCTTTGAGAAAGCCTGCCGTCAGTATCGTCTGCCCCAAGAGCAGTGGGCCAGACACCTGACCCCCCTGTTGCGCTACAAAGCGCTGGACGCGTTTGCGGAGTTATCCATGGAGCAGGATGAAGATTATTCCGCCATAAAAGACGCTATCATTGCTAAATACCAGCTGACCCCTGAAGTCTATCGGAAAAGGTTTAGGTCCTTACAAAAGGATCGTACGGACTCTTATCCGGATGTGGTCAGCAGCTTACGCACTACATTCCGGCAGTGGACTTTAGGCCTAACAAAAGGGTCTTATGACATCCTAGAGGACTTGATGGTGCTAGACCAGCTTCTTTGTATTTGCCCTGCGGATGTGAGACAATTCGTGCTAGAACGGAAGCCTGCGTCAGCAACCGCTGCTGCAGACTTAGCTGAGACTTTTGTCACAACCCGAGTGCCCGATCTGCGTAAATCTGCACCATCTCACTGGAGAGGAGGTCCGCCCAATGTCAGGGCAGACCCCCCTGCCTCTGTGGGCCGTCCACCACAGAGACCACCAAGTGCAGCTACTGCTTCCAGACCTGGGGCACCTAATGGAATCACCTGTCACTACTGCCGCAAGCCTGGACATATGAAATTCAACTGTCCTGAGCGGAGACAGCCACAGCCAGCATCTGAACCACCTGTACCTCGCCCACGACAGACACAGCCAGCCAGCGCATCCCAGCGTGAACCATCATCTTCAACTGTTTTGTTCGCCGGTGGGGAGGAGATTCACCCCATCACCAGCAATCACCAGCTTGTTACAGTGAATGACCAGCTAGTCACCGGTTTCCGGGACACGGGAGCCGATGTCACCCTGGTGCGTCCGCACCTTGTGCCCACAAAGGACATCATCCCAGACAAGTATCTCACCCTCACTGGGGTGGGGGGCACTCTTTCTCACATTCCCCAAGCCCGGGTTTCCATCGACTGGGGGGTGGGTGTTCAAGAAAAGGTAGTTGGTATCCTAGACCAGCTACCAGTTCCTGTTTTGTTGGGGTCCGATCTAGGCAAGCTGGTATCCTATTATGAACCCGCCACGAACCCCTCGGGATCCCAGGAAGGGGGTCCGCCCTCTGCCCCCACCCAGGTGCTTGGCACCCAGGGTCAAAAGTCTGGGGAGGGGGGTTGAATGTATCCAATATTAATGTTGATGATATGCATGATGTACCTGCTAATGTGATTTCTACATGTGATATTGAAAATGCTAATCTGCCTTGCTCCGAAGTCATACCTGTCCTAGCTGTGACTCGGAGTCGGGCCACCCAAAACTTGAACTCAGAACAGGGGGAAGAGGCTCCGGTCTCCTCCCACTCCTCTGACCCCAGGGAGGGTGACTGTCAGCCACAGGCCTCGTACGCCACGGGCCAGCTGGCTGAAACGGATCAGGCGGCCTTCGAGCACGCACTTCAAACCGATCCTAGCCTCGAGGGTCTCAGAAGACAGGCTGCTGAGCCCCTCGCGGATGGGGCCGGGTTCAAAGTGTACTGGGAAGGTGGGAAGTTGTATAGTGAGGCGATACAACCCACCGAAGGCGAAATGACCGTGAGTACCAAGTCGCTTGTGGTACCTAGTGCCTTCCGGGGGCATGTGCTGAAATCCGCACATGACATCCCCTTGGCAGGGCACCTAGGAATTCGCAGGACACTTGACCGTATTCAGGGGCATTTCTACTGGCCTAGAATGAGGATAGATGTCATCAATTATTGTCGCTCCTGTACGGTTTGTCAGAAGGTTAAACGAGCTGGGAATCCGCGCAAGGCTCCCCTGTGTCCACTGCCAATCATAAGTGAGCCCTTTCACAGAGTGGCAGTCGACATAATTGGACCTCTGCCCATTCCCAGCCGCAGCGGCAAGAGGTACATCTTGACGCTTGTAGGATTACGCGACTCGCTACCCAGATGCGGTCGCCCTCTCCTCCCTGAGGGCAGACAAGGTAGCAGACGCGCTAATTTCCATATTTTCCCGTGTAGGGTTCCCTGCGGAGATGCTCACAGATCAGGGACCCCAGTTTATGTCTGAACTGATGGACGCCCTGGCGGCAAAGATCCAGATGACGCACCTCGTCTCCAGTCCATACCACCCGCAAACCAACGGCCTCTGCGAGCGCTTTAACGCGTCATTAAAGCAGATGCTGGCCACATTCGTTGAGTCGCAGGGTGGGGACTGGGAACGGTACCTGCCTCATCTGCTGTTTGCCTACAGGGAAGTACCGCAAGAGTCCACCGGGTTCTCCCCGTTTGAGCTCCTGTATGGCAGGAACGTCCGAGGGCCACTACAGCTGATGCGAGAGACGTGGGAAGGCAAAGGTGATCCCACGGATGTCTCTGTAGTGGATTACGTCCTGAAGTTCAGAGACAAAATGGAGTCACTCTCTGCCATGGTAACGGAGAATCTGGCCCAGGCCCAGGCCAAACAGAAACTATGGTACGACCGCACCGCAGGAGACCGGGCATTTGAAACTGGAGACAAGGTCTATGCCCTTCTTCCCATACGGCACAATAAGTTACAGGCGGCATGGGAGGGGCCATACACCATAGAGAAGCGTTTAAACCCCCTGACATACTTGGTGAACATGGGGGGTAGAAAACAGAAGGCCTTTCACATTAACATGCTGAAGGCTCACCACGATAGAACCCAGTATGTACTCCCAGTGTGCAGCCGGTTAGAACAGGGCGAGACAGACCCTCTGGTAGATCTGCTGGCTGACACCCGGGAGACGGACGGGGACATCAATGTCAACCCGCAGCTCTCCCCGTCCCAGAGAGAGCAGTTACAGGAGGTGTTAGGTCGGTACCACCGGACCTTCTCAGGTATCCCGGGACGGACCAATCTGGTCGCTCACCGGTTAGATACCGGAGCACATCCCCCCATCAAGCAATCCGCCTATCGCGTCTCTCCGGAGGTGCAGGCGGACATGCAGCGTGAGGTGGGGGAAATGCTAGAACTGGGGGTCGTTCAGCGGTCCTGTAGTCCATGGGCGGCACCCGTCGTCTTGGTACCCAAGAAAGACAAGACAACGCGGTTCTGCGTGGACTACCGGAAGTTGAACGCTGTAACCACTACGGACGCCTACCCCATGCCTCGCATCGATGAGATGCTAGATAAGCTGGCAGGCTGCCAGCTATCTATCAATCATGGATCTGAGCCGGGGGTACTGGCAGATCCCTCTTGCCCCGGACGCGCGGCAGAAGTCGGCCTTTATCACTCCCTTCGGGCTCTTCGAATTTACGACGATGCCCTTTGGAATGAAAAATGCGCCTGCCACGTTCCAGCGGGCTATGAACGACCTGCTGGAGGAAATGCAACCGTTCGCTGCAGCATATTTGGACGATATTGCGGTGTTTAGCCCCACCTGGGAAGAACACCTCAAACATCTGTCCCAGGTACTGCAACGGCTGGCTGCAGCCAATTTGACAGTTAAGCCAAGTAAGTGTCAGATCGGCATGACGGAAGTCCAGTATTTAGGGCACCGAGTGGGAGGGAACACCCTGAAACCGGACACGGGAAAGGTCGACGCCATCTTAGCGTGGCCTCGGCCTATCACCAAGCGACAGGTTCAGGCATTCCTGGGGACCGCGGGCTACTATAGGAAGTTTGTACCGGCCTATAGTGCCATCGCGAAGCCCCTAACAGATGCCACTAGGAAGAAGGAACCAAAAACCATTAGTTGGACACCTGAGTGTGAGAACGCCTTCCGGGCCTTGAAGCAGGCGTTAGCTAGCGCCCCTGTGCTTCAAGCCCCAGATTTCAGCCGTCGGTTCATAGTGCAAACCGACGCATCAGATTACGGTCTCGGCGCTGTCTTAAGCCAGGTGGATGGAAAAGGGGACGAGCATCCTCTTCTGTACCTGAGCCGGAAACTTCTTCCCCGAGAAGTCTCCTACTCAACTACAGAAAAGGAGTGTCTGGCGATTGTGTGGGCCCTGCAGAAGCTTCAATCCTATCTGTACGGCCGCTCCTTCACAATCATTACGGACCATAATCCTCTCAGTTGGCTGAACCGTACTGCGGGGTCCAACGGGAAACTCCTACGTTGGAGCTTGTCGCTGCAGCAGTACGATTTTACCATCCAGCACAGGGCAGGCAGCAGACATCAAAATGCGGATGGCTTATCCCGGTGCAACGGCGATCCAGACCGATCAGCGCAGGTTAGCAGCAACGCCACCCGTCTTGCGGACGGGTGTCTAGCCACAGACGCGGGGGGGAGGTGTCACGGATGATCCGCGAGAATATTGAACTGTCCTCCCAATATTATCAATATTACTCTGCCTTATTAAACAGTAATTATTTCCCTAGGCCCCAGAACCTACAATTTGATTATTCAGAGCGTCTCCTTCTGTTGTACCCAGAGAACAACATAGTCCTTTTGTTCAAGTCAGTCAATAGATGCCCAGCAGATAACGCAATTACAGCTGGCTTCCTATGGTTGACAAAAGAACTTCTCTTCCTGAAGAGATATCACAGCTAGGTGTGAAGACTGCACCTGGGGGGGGAGCCATTTGGTGTCGCTGCTATAAGGGTCTGTAAGCTGGCTTGCTGCAGACAGTCCGGCACCAAGGTTTCCCAGATTGCAACATGAATCTGAGATATGATTTTTACCTTTTTAAGAGAGCCCATGCATCTTACGGACGTAAAAATTACATCATCGTGTCACTCAGAATTCACTGGTCGTTTACATAGGACAAACATAACTCTAAGATGTGCCCAGGTAAAGTTATGGTGTTACCTCATCATAGAACCAGTTATAATAGTAATATTTGGTATCCCTGAACTCCATATTTTGTGGGGAATGTGAATATGTGCTTGTTACTTGTGTACAGCGGAGACATCCCGCGATATGGCACATGACATATTTCAGAACTGACATTCACCTCAGGAATACAGCCTGCCCAGCAGGCGGACTCTCAATTCCCCGCCTTGATTCTAGGACCCTTTATAACACAGACCTAGGATCTGCTAAAGGAGTTCTCCACTTTTAACAACACCTAAAGAGGGCCTCAGCCAGAGAACCTGTGGGCTGAAGGCATATTACACTGGACAAAGGCTTCTTGGACTTTATCCCTGCAACAGACTATTTCACCAACGGACATCTTTTCTGCGGAAACTAAGTATTTTCTTTCTTTTCTCTTTTTGTTTATTGGACTATACTTTCCTTGATTATTGTGTTATAATTACTGTGCATCGTGATAATTTGTATTGTATATAGATATATAATAAATGACCTCCAAGTCATTTCTCTAGTAGGGATGAGCGAACTCGAACTGTATAGTTCGGGTTCGTACCGAATTTTGGGGTGTCCGTGACACGGACCCGAACCCGGACATTTTCGTAAAAGTCCGGGTTCGGGTTCGGTGTTCGTCGCTTTCTTCGCGCTTTTGTGACGCTTTCTTGGCGCTTTTTGAAAGGCTGCAAAGCAGCCAATCAACAAGCGTCATACTACTTGCCCCAAGAGGCCATCACAGCCATGCCTACTATTGGCATGGCTGTGATTGGCCAGAGCACCATGTGACCCAGCCTCTATTTAAGCTGGAGTCACATAGCGCCGCCCGTCACTCTGCTCTGATTAGCGTAGGGAGAGGTTGCGGCTGCGACAGTAGGGCGAGATTAGGCAGATTAACTCCTCCAAAGGACTTGATTAACTGATCGATCTGCAGCTGTGGATCATTGAGCTGCTGATCCTCAATTGCTCACTGTTTTTAGGCTGCACAGACCGTTTGTCAGTCTCATTTTTCTGGGGTGATCGGCGGCCATTTTGTGTCTTGTGGTGCGCCAGCACAAGCTGCGACCAAGTGCATTTAACCCTCAATGGTGTGGTTGTTTTTTGGCTAAAGCCTACATCAGGGTGAAGCTGTCACACCAAGTGCATTTAACCAGCAATAGTCTGTTCATTTTTTGGCCATATACAAAATCAGGGGCAAGCTGCGCCTGTCACCAAGTGCATTTAACCCTCAATGGTGTGGTTGTTTTTTGGCTAAAGCCTACATCAGGGTGAAGCTGTCACACCAAGTGCATTTAACCAGCAATAGTCTGTTCATTTTTTGGCCATATACAAAATCAGGGGCAAGCTGCGCCTGTCACCAAGTGCATTTAACCCTCAATGGTGTGGTTGTTTTTTGGCTAAAGCCTACATCAGGGTGAAGCTGTCACACCAAGTGCATTTAACCAGCAATAGTCTGTTCATTTTTTGGCCATATACAAAATCAGGGGCAAGCTGCGCCTGTCACCAAGTGCATTTAACCCTCAATGGTGTGGTTGTTTTTTGGCTAAAGCCTACATCAGGGTGAAGCTGTCACACCAAGTGCATTTAACCAGCAATAGTCTGTTCATTTTTTGGCCATATCCCAGTCTAATTCTGTCACTAAATCCATACCGGTCACCCAGCGCCTAAATACTAGGCCTCAAATTTATATCCAGCTAAATCTGTCCCTAGTGCTGTAGCTGGGCGAGTTATTTAGTGTCCGTTCAAGCACATTTCTTGTTCTGGGTTGAAATACAATTCCCAATTTAGCAATTTCATAATTTAGTGGTTCCTGCTATATCAGAGCTATTTGAAATCTATCCCAAAAAGGGTATATAATATTGAAGGTGCACATAGGGTCATTCAGAATAACTTCACACACACCCGCTACTGTGTATTTCCAAGTCTAATTCTGTCACTAAACCCATACCTGTCACCCAGCGCCTAAATACTAGGCCTCAAATTTAAATCCCTCTAAATCTCTCGTTACCGTTGTCCTGTTGTAGCTGGGAAAGTTATTTAGTGCCCGTCAAAGCACATTTTTTGTTCTGGGTTGAAGTACAATTCCCAATTTAGCAATTTCATAATTTAGTGGTTCCTGCTATATCAGAGCTATTTGAAATCTATCCCAAAAAGGGTATATAATATTGAAGGTGCACATAGGGTCATTCAGAATAACTTCACACACACCCGCTACTGTGTATTTCCAAGTCTAATTCTGTCACTAAATCCATACCGGTGACCCAGCGCCTAAATACTAGGCCTCAAATTTAATTCCCTCTAAATCTCTCGTTACCCACCGCTGTACTGTTGTTGCTGGGCAAGATATTTAGTGTCCGTCAAAGCACATTTTTTGTTCTGGGTTGAAGTACAATTCCCAATTTAGCAATTTCATAATTTAGTGGTTTCTGCTATATCAGAGCTATTTGAAATCTATCCCTAAAAGGGTATATAATATTGAAGGTGCACATAGGGTCATTCAGAATAACTTCACACACACCCGCTACTGTGTATTTCCAAGTCTAATTCTGTCACTAAATCCATACCGGTGACCCAGCGCCTAAATACTAGGCCTCAAATTTAATTCCCTCTAAATCTCTCGTTACCCACCGCTGTACTGTTGTTGCTGGGCAAGATATTTAGTGTCCGTCAAAGCACATTTTTTGTTCTGGGTTGAAGTACAATTCCCAATTTAGCAATTTCATAATTTAGTGGTTTCTGCTATATCAGAGCTATTTGAAATCTATCCCTAAAAGGGTATATAATATTGAAGGTGCACATAGGGTCATTCAGAATAACTTCACACACACCCGCTACTGTGTATTTCCAAGTCTAATTCTGTCACTAAACCCATACCTGTCACCCAGCGCCTAAATACTAGGCCTCAAATTTAAATCCCTCTAAATCTCTCGTTACCGTTGTCCTGTTGTAGCTGGGAAAGTTATTTAGTGCCCGTCAAAGCACATTTTTTGTTCTGGGTTGAAGTACAATTCCCAATTTAGCAATTTCATAATTTAGTGGTTTCTGCTATATCAGAGCTATTTGAAATCTATCCCTAAAAGGGTATATAATATTGAAGGTGCACATAGGGTCATTCAGAATAACTTCACACACACGCTTCTGTGCATTTCCAAGTCTAATTCTGTCACTAAATCCATACCGGTGACCCAGCGCCTAAATACTAGGCCTCAAATTTAAATCCCTCTAAATCTCTCGTTACCCACCGCTGTACTGTTGTTGCTGGGCAAGATATTTAGTGTCCGTCAAAGCACATTTTTTGTTCTGGGTTGAAGTACAATTCCCAATTTAGCAATTTCATAATTTAGTGGTTTCTGCTATATCAGAGCTATTTGAAATCTATCCCTAAAAGGGTATATAATATTGAAGGTGCACATAGGGTCATTCAGAATAACTTCACACACACGCTTCTGTGCATTTCCAAGTCTAATTCTGTCACTAAATCCATACCGGTGACCCAGCGCCTAAATACTAGGCCTCAAATTTAAATCCCTCTAAATCTCTCGTTACCCACCGCTGTACTGTTGTTGCTGGGCAAGATATTTAGTGTCCGTCAAAGCACATTTTTTGTTCTGGGTTGAAGTACAATTCCCAATTTAGCAATTTCATAATTTAGTGGTTTCTGCTATATCAGAGCTATTTGAAATCTATCCCTAAAAGGGTATATAATATTGAAGGTGCACATAGGGTCATTCAGAATAACTTCACACACACCCGCTACTGTGTATTTCCAAGTCTAATTCTGTCACTAAATCCATACCGGTGACCCAGCGCCTAAATACTAGGCCTCAAATTTAAATCCCTCTAAATCTCTCGTTACCCACCGCTGTACTGTTGTTGCTGGGCAAGATATTTAGTGTCCGTCAAAGCACATTTTTTGTTCTGGGTTGAAGTACAATTCCCAATTTAGCAATTTCATAATTTAGTGGTTTCTGCTATATCAGAGCTATTTGAAATCTATCCATAAAAGGGTATATAATATTGAAGGTGCACATAGGGTCATTCAGAATAACTTCACACACACCCGCTACTGTGTATTTCCAAGTCTAATTCTGTCACTAAACCCATACCTGTCACCCAGCGCCTAAATACTAGGCCTCAAATTTATATCCCGCTGAATTTGAATACAATACATTGGGCCAAATAATATATTTGTTGTTGTGGTGAACCATAACAATGAGAAAAACATCTAGTAAGGGACGCGGACGTGGACATGGTCGTGGTGGTGTTAGTGGACCCTCTGGTGCTGGGAGAGGACGTGGCCGTTCTGCCACATCCACACGTCCTAGTGTACCAACTACCTCAGGTCCCAGTAGCCGCCAGAATTTACAGCGATATATGGTGGGGCCCAATGCCGTTCTAAGGATGGTAAGGCCTGAGCAGGTACAGGCATTAGTCAATTGGGTGGCCGACAGTGGATCCAGCACGTTCACATTATCTCCCACCCAGTCTTCTGCAGAAAGCGCACAGATGGCGCCTGAAAACCAACCCCATCAGTCTGTCACATCACCCCCATGCATACCAGGGAAACTGTCTCAGCCTCAAGTTATGCAGCAGTCTCTTATGCTGTTTGAAGACTCCGCTGGCAGGGTTTCCCAAGGGCATCCACCTAGCCCTTCCCCAGCGGTGAAAGACATAGAATGCACTGACGCACAACCACTTATGTTTCCTGATGATGAGGACATGGGAATACCACCTCAGCATGTCTCTGATGATGACGAAACACAGGTGCCAACTGCTGCGTCTTTCTGCAGTGTGCAGACTGAACAGGAGGTCAGGGATCAAGACTGGGTGGAAGACGATGCAGGGGACGATGAGGTCCTAGACCCCACATGGAATGAAGGTCGTGCCACTGACTTTCACAGTTCGGAGGAAGAGGCAGTGGTGAGACCGAGCCAACAGCGTAGCAAAAGAGGGAGCAGTGGGCAAAAGCAGAACACCCGCCGCCAAGAGACTCCGCCTGCTACTGACCGCCGCCATCTGGGACCGAGCACCCCAAAGGCAGCTTCAAGGAGTTCCCTGGCATGGCACTTCTTCAAACAATGTGCTGACGACAAGACCCGAGTGGTTTGCACGCTGTGCCATCAGAGCCTGAAGCGAGGCATTAACGTTCTGAACCTGAGCACAACCTGCATGACCAGGCACCTGCATGCAAAGCATGAACTGCAGTGGAGTAAACACCTTAAAACCAAGGAAGTCACTCAGGCTCCCCCTGCTACCTCTTCTGCTGCTGCCGCCTCGGCCTATTCTGCTGCTGCCGCCTCGGCCTCTTCCTCCGCCTCTGGAGGAACGTTGGCACCTGCCGCCCAGCAAACAGGGGATGTACCACCAACACCACCACCACCACCTCCGTCACCAAGCGTCTCAACCATGTCACACGCCAGCGTTCAGCTCTCCATCTCACAAACATTTGATAGAAAGCGTAAATTCCCACCTAGCCACCCTCGATCCCTGGCCCTGAATGCCAGCATTTCTAAACTACTGGCCTATGAAATGCTGTCATTTAGGCTGGTGGACACAGACAGCTTCAAACAGCTCATGTCGCTTGCTGTCCCACAGTATGTTGTTCCCAGCCGCCACTACTTCTCCAAGAGAGCCGTGCCTTCCCTGCACAACCAAGTATCCGATAAAATCAAGTGTGCACTGCGCAACGCCATCTGTGGCAAGGTCCACCTAACCACAGATACGTGGACCAGTAAGCACGGCCAGGGACGCTATATCTCCCTAACTGCACACTGGGTAAATGTAGTGGCAGCTGGGCCCCAGGCGGAGAGCTGTTTGGCGCACGTCCTTCCGCCGCCAAGGATCGCAGGGCAACATTCTTTGCCTCCTGTTGCCACCTCCTCCTTCTCGGCTTCCTCCTCCTCTTCTTCCACCTGCTCATCCAGTCAGCCACACACCTTCACCACCAACTTCAGCACAGCCCGGGGTAAACGTCAGCAGGCCATTCTGAAACTCATATGTTTGGGGGACAGGCCCCACACCGCACAGGAGTTGTGGCGGGGTATTGAACAACAGACCGACGAGTGGTTGCTGCCGGTGAGCCTCAAGCCCGGCCTGGTGGTGTGTGATAATGGGCGAAATCTCGTTGCAGCTCTGGGACTAGCCAATTTGACGCACATCCCTTGCTTGGCGCATGTGCTGAATTTGGTGGTGCAGAAGTTCATTCACAACTACCCCGACATGTCAGAGCTGCTGCATAAAGTGCGGGCCGTCTGTTCGCGCTTCCGGCGTTCACATCCTGCTGCTGCTCGCCTGTCTGCGCTACAGCGTAACTTCGGCCTTCCCGCTCACCGCCTCATATGCGACGTGCCCACCAGGTGGAACTCCACCTTGCACATGCTGGACAGACTGTGCGAGCAGCAGCAGGCCATAGTGGAGTTTCAGCTGCAGCACGCACGGGTCAGTCGCACTACAGAACAGCACCACTTCACCACCAATGACTGGGCCTCCATGCGAGACCTGTGTGCCCTGTTGCGCTGTTTCGAGTACTCCACCAACATGGCCAGTGGCGATGACACCGTTATCAGCGTTACAATACCACTTCTATGTCTCCTTGAGAAAACACTTAGGGCGATGATGGAAGAGGAGGTGGCCCAGGAGGAGGAGGAGGAGGAGGAGGAAGAGGGGTCATTTTTAGCACTTTCAGGCCAGTCTCTTCGAAGTGACTCAGAGGGAGGTTTTTGGCAACAGCAGAGGCCAGGTACAAATGTGGCCAGCCAGGGCCCACTACTGGAGGACGAGGAGGACGAGGATGAGGAGGAGGTGGAGGAGGATGAGGATGAAGCATGGTCACAGCGGGGTGGCACCCAACGCAGCTCGGGTCCATCACTGGTGCGTGGCTGGGGGGAAAGGCAGGACGATGACGATACGCCTCCCACAGAGGACAGCTTGTCCTTATCCCTGGGCAGCCTGGCACACATGAGCGACTACATGCTGCAGTGCCTGCGCAACGACAGCAGAGTTGCCCACATTTTAACCTGTGCGGACTACTGGGTTGCCACCCTGCTGGATCCACGCTACAAAGACAATGTGCCCACCTTACTTCCTGCACTGGAGCGTGATAGGAAGATGCGCGAGTACAAGCGCACGTTGGTAGACGCGCTACTGAGAGCATTCCCAAATGTCACAGGGGAACAAGTGGAAGCCCAAGGCCAAGGCAGAGGAGGAGCAAGAGGTCGCCAAGGCAGCTGTGTCACGGCCAGCTCCTCTGAGGGCAGGGTTAGCATGGCAGAGATGTGGAAAACTTTTGTCAACACGCCACAGCTAACTGCACCACCACCTGATACGCAACGTGTTAGCAGGAGGCAACATTTCACTAACATGGTGGAACAGTACGTGTGCACACCCCTCCACGTACTGACTGATGGTTCGGCCCCATTCAACTTCTGGGTCTCTAAATTGTCCACGTGGCCAGAGCTAGCCTTTTATGCCTTGGAGGTGCTGGCCTGCCCGGCAGCCAGCGTTTTGTCTGAACGTGTATTCAGCACGGCAGGGGGCGTCATTACAGACAAACGCAGCCGCCTGTCTACAGCCAATGTGGACAAGCTGACGTTCATAAAAATGAACCAGGCATGGATCCCACAGGACCTGTCCGTCCCTTGTCCAGATTAGACATTAACTACCTCCCCATAACCATATATTATTGGACTCCAGGGCACTTCCTCATTCAATCCTATTTTTATTTTCATTTTACCATTATATTGCGAGGCTACCCAAAGTTGAATGAACCTCTCCTCTGCCTGTGTGCTAGGCCTAAATATATGCCAATGGACTGTTGCAGTGGTGGCTGACGTGAAGCCTCATTCTCTGCTATGACATGCAGACTGATTCTCTGCTGTCATGAAGCCAGATTGTCTGTTACGGGACCTCTCTGCTCTGCCTGTGTGCTAGGCCTAAATATATGCCAATGGACTGTTGCAGTGGTGGGTGACGTGAAGCCTGATTCTCTGCTATGATATGAAGACTGATTCTCTGCTGACATGAAGCCAGATTGTCTGTTACGGGACCTTTCTCCTCTGCCTGGGTTCTGGGCCTAAATTTATGAAAATTGACTCTTACAGTGGTGGGTGACGTGAAGCCTGATTCTCTGCTATGATATGAAGACTGATTCTATGCTGACATGAAGCCAGATTCTCTGTTACGGGACCTCTCTCCTCTGCCTGGGTGCTGGGCCTAAATTTATGACAATGGACTGTTGCAGTGGTGGCTGACGTGAAGCCTCATTCTCTGCTATGACATGCAGACTGATTCTCTGCTGTCATGAAGCCAGATTGTCTGTTACGGGACCTCTCTGCTCTGCCTGTGTGCTAGGCCTAAATATATGCCAATGGACTGTTGCAGTGGTGGGTGACGTGAAGCCTGATTCTCTGCTATGATATGAAGACTGATTCTCTGCTGACATGAAGCCAGATTGTCTGTTACGGGACCTTTCTCCTCTGCCTGGGTTCTGGGCCTAAATTTATGAAAATTGACTCTTACAGTGGTGGGTGACGTGAAGCCTGATTCTCTGCTATGATATGAAGACTGATTCTCTGCTGACATGAAGCCAGATTCTCTGTTACGGGACCTCTCTCCTCTGCCTGGGTGCTGGGCCTAAATTTATGACAATGGACTGTTGCAGTGGTGGCTGACGTGAAGCCTGATTCTCTGCTATGACATGCAGACTGATTCTCTGCTGTCATGAAGCCAGATTGTCTGTTACGGGACCTCTCTGCTCTGCCTGTGTGCTAGGCCTAAATATATGCCAATGGACTGTTGCAGTGGTGGGTGACGTGAAGCCTGATTCTCTGCTATGATATGAAGACTGATTCTCTGCTGACATGAAGCCAGATTGTCTGTTACGGGACCTTTCTCCTCTGCCTGGGTTCTGGGCCTAAATTTATGAAAATTGACTCTTACAGTGGTGGGTGACGTGAAGCCTGATTCTCTGCTATGATATGAAGACTGATTCTCTGCTGACATGAAGCCAGATTGTCTGTTACGGGACCTTTCTCCTCTGCCTGGGTTCTGGGCCTAAATTTATGAAAATTGACTCTTACAGTGGTGGGTGACGTGAAGCCTGATTCTCTGCTATGATATGAAGACTGATTCTCTGCTGACATGAAGCCAGATTCTCTGTTACGGGACCTCTCTCCTCTGCCTGGGTGCTGGGCCTAAATTTATGACAATGGACTGTTGCAGTGGTGGCTGACGTGAAGCCTGATTCTCTGCTATGACATGCAGACTGATTCTCTGCTGACATGAAGCCAGATCCTCTGTTACGGGACCTCTCTCCTCTGCCTGTGTGTGTGCTGGGCCTAAATATATGCCAATGGACTGTTGCAGTGGTGGCTGACGTGAAGCCTCATTCTCTGCTATGACATGCAGACTGATTCTCTGCTGACATGAAGCCAGATTCTCTGTTACGGGACCTCTCTCCTCTGCCTGTGTGTGTGCTGGGCCTAAATATATGCCAATGGACTGTTGCAGTGGTGGCTGACGTGAAGCCTCATTCTCTGCTATGACATGCAGACTAATTCTCTGCTGACATGAAGACAGATTCTCTGTTACGGGACCTCCCTCCTCTGCCTGGGTGCTGGGCCTAAATATATGCCAATGGACTGTTGCAGTGGTGGCTGACGTGAAGCCTCATTCTCTGCTATGACATGCAGACTGATTCTCTGCTGACATGAAGCCAGATTGTCTGTTACGGGACCTCTCTCCTCTGCCTGGGTGCTGGGTAGTGTTGAGCGCGAATATTCGAAAAGCAAATTTTTTTCGCGAATATCGTAACTTCGCAATTTCGCGAATATTTCGAATATAGTGCTATATATTCGTAAAAACGAATATTCGTTTTTTGTTTTTTCCCCCCCCCCCCACAAAATTACAGTACACATATAATTGATTGTTTCCCAAAGGTCCAACAGCTCAGATCTTACTCACATTGCCTAGAAAGTGATTGAGGCGCGAATCTTCGTAAGGCGATTTTATTAGCGCACATGCGAATATCGGCACGTCCCAGAACAGAGGCAAAGGGCTTTGCATTCATACATTAGTGAATTGAGTTGCGAATCTTCGTAAGGCGATTTTATTAGCGCACATGCGAATATCTACACTTGTCCGAGAACAGAGGCAAAGGGCTTTGCATTCATACATTAGTGATTGAATTGAGCTGCGAATCTTCGTAAGGCGATTTTATTAACGCAAATGCAAATATCTACACTTGTCCCCAGAACAGAGAGGCAAAGGCCTGTGCATTCATATAGTATAGCACCATATTCGCGAATACGTAGAACTTCGTAAAATTCGATTAACGAAAATTCGTATTTTTTATTTTACTTTCCACCTTACAGATTACATTGATCTGTACTCTGTCAACTACTGTCATCACCCCCCACTGTATCTCGATTGATTCCCAAAAGTCTCACATTCCCTAGAAAGTGATTGAGGCGCGAATCTTCGTAAGGCGATTTTATTAGCGCACATGCGAATATCGGCACGTCCCAGAACAGAGGCAAAGGGCTTTGCATTCATACATTAGTGAATTGAGTTGCGAATCTTCGTAAGGCGATTTTATTAGCGCACATGCGAATATCTACACTTGTCCCAGAACAGAGGCAAAGGGCTTTGCATTCATACATTAGTGATTGAATTGAGCTGCGAATCTTCGTAAGGCGATTTTATTAACGCAAATGCAAATATCTACACTTGTCCCCAGAACAGAGAGGCAAAGGCCTGTGCATTCATATAGTATAGCACCATATTCGCGAATACGTAGAACTTCGTAAAATTCGATTAACGAAAATTCGTATTTTTTATTTTACTTTCCACCTTACAGATTACATTGATCTGTACTCTGTCAACTACTGTCATCACCCCCCACTGTATCTCGATTGATTCCCAAAAGTCTCACATTCCCTAGAAAGTGATTGAGGTGCGAATCTTCGTAAGGCGATTTTATTAGCGCACATGCGAATATCTACACTTGTCCCAGAACAGAGGCAAAGGGCATTGCATTCATACATTAATAGTGATTGAATTGAGTTGCGAATCTTCGTAAGGCGATTTCATTAGCGCACATGTGAATTTTGCATAGCATATGTATTATGCGATGCGAAAATTCGAATTATCGCATATGCGAAATAATAACGAATTTGAATAATCGCGAATATTTTACGAATATTCTTTCGAATATTCACAAAATTTCGCGAATTCGAATATGGGACATGCCGCTCAACACTAGTGCTGGGCCTAAATTTATGACAATGGACTGTTGCAGTGGTGGCTGACGTGAAGCCTGATTCTCTGCTATGACATGCAGACTGATTCTCTGCTGACATGAAGCCAGATTGTCTGTTACGGGACCTCTCTCCTCTGCCTGGGTGCTGGGCCTAAATATATGCCAATGGACTGTTGCAGTGGTGGCTGACGTGAAGCCTCATTCTCTGCTATGACATGCAGACTAATTCTCTGCTGACATGAAGACAGATTCTCTGTTACGGGACCTCTCTCCTCTGCCTGGGTGCCGGGGGCTAAATATCTGAGAATGGACTGTTCCAGTGGTGGGTGACGGGAAGCCAGATTCTCTGCTATGGAACCTCTCTCCAATTGATTTTGGTTAATTTTTATTTATTTAATTTTTATTTTAATTCATTTCCCTATCCACATTTGTTTGCAGGGGATTTACCTACATGTTGCTGCCTTTTGCAGCCCTCTAGCTCTTTCCTGGGCTGTTTTACAGCCTTTTTAGTGCCGAAAAGTTCGGGTCCCCATTGACTTCAATGGGGTTCGGGTTCGGGACGAAGTTCGGATCGGGTTCGGATCCCGAACCCGAACATTTCCGGGATGTTCGGCCGAACTTCTCGAACCCGAACATCCAGGTGTTCGCTCAACTCTATTCTCTAGCCATATGCCTGTTTTCAAACACTGCAAAAACTTACCCTAGCCTCTCCGAAGAGAAAGCTACTCGGTTGTGTTATCTAGATAGTGGGTTCTTTGCTCCCATAAATTGTGAGGTGGTGGCAGTTAAACTACCCTGTGTGTAGTTCCGGTCCAGTTCGTCACACGCTTACTTGCGGTCGGTCTGCGGTCCACTCCCTGCGCTTTCAGCCTATCGACTGTACGGACTCAAGTTAGACGGTCGGTGTGCTGAAAGTGGCTGGGAGGCCTGTTTGCGGATTGACCACTAGGGGCGCTGTGACGGTTTCGTGACGTATTGTGGCCGCGGCGGTCGCAGTTCGTCACAGTAACTATTTGCTGAACTGAGACAACCCCTTTAACAAAGTTGCTGCCCTAACCCTTTACCCATACCAAGGATGAGTGGCTTTTGGCATCCCTTTTGGCACCAGGACCATATGCCCGATCAGTCCCCCTCCTTCCAACCACTTAGTATGTGAATACCTGGGAGTTTTGCCTGCTATGGTCTACAATCTCTTCTTCAGCTATAATCCCTTTAATCAGACTATGATCTTTGAGGTTTCCCTTGCCGGCGCGGGCTGTCGGGTTGCATTAGCACACAGTGTTCTATCTGCTATAAGTTGAGGACTCCTTTTCTGCATTTGCTGAAGTTTCCTTTGTAAAAGGTCACATCGGCCGCCGAGTTGTACATAAAAAAAAATCTGCAAAAATAATTTTAAACGTAGGTAGAAAGAACACTCTCACATCCCCGTGACATTTCATCACTGGGTTGATGAATGTTTTCGGCAGCCTCCTGTATGAAATATTCCTCTGTATTCCTCTTCATCTTGTGCCTTGGATTGGTAAGTAGAGATATATATTGTATTTTATCTGAGACAGCTTTAGTGACGGAGAGGATTTATGCCGATGTTACATTTCCACTCTTGTTTGCCAATACACAGTGCTCCGTGTTACACAAAATCTGTCGTATATTATTATATACATATCTGAGAGGGGAATTGTTAGGGGTTTATTGCTAACATTCACATAAATCTAATATGTATTGTAGGAGAAGGGGAAACAGTTCTAGAATGATCATTAAAGAGGTCGTCTCACCTGGAGCATTGGTGGCATATCGCTAAGATATGGTACCAATGTCAGATAGGTTCGGGTCCCACCTCTAGGAACGATCGAGTGCGCCACACATGCACAGCTGCATTTCTACGGCAGTGCTGAAAATAACTGAGCAGAAATAAATGGAGAGGGCGTCAACGAAAGCGCATCAACTGTTCCACCGCTTGAGCTCGGCTATTTCGAAACTCCCATAGATGGGAATGGAGGGCGGCCGCACATTCGCAGTATGCTCTAGTTCTCTTTGGAAGCTTTGTTCTACAGAGTTGGGACCTGCACCTATCTAATATTGCTGGCATCTCCTAGCAATATGTCACTAATGTTCCAGTTGATACCACCCCTTTCAAGAAGTTTTCTGGGACTTTAATTAACGATCCGTGGAATCCCTTCACTGGCTCCCCATTGCCCAGCGATTTCACTTCAAAGTACTAACAAATACATACAAGGCCGTCTATTACCTGTCCCCTCCCTACATCTCTGAGCTACTTTCCCGATACACCCCACACGCACTCTCCGATCCTCACAAGACCTCCTTCTCTCCTCTCCTCCCATCACCTCTTCCCACAATTCCCTCCAACATTTCTCCCGTGCATCCCCCACACTCTGGAACTCACTACCCCAACATATCAGACTCTCACCTACAGTGGAATCCTTCAAAAGAAACCTGAAAACCCACCTCTTCAGACAAGCCTACGACCAGTGACCCTGCTGCCTCTATACCGCCATGACTAGCTTCACCCCCACCTACTGTGTCCTTCTCCCATACCATGTAGATCAGGGCTGGCCAACCTGTGGCTCTCCAGCTGTTGCAAAACTAAAACTCCCACCATGCCCTGCTGTAGGCTGATAGCTGTAGTAAGACTGGGCATGCTGGGAGTTGTAGTTCTGCAACAGCTGGAGAGCCGCAGGTTGGCCATCCCTGATGTAGATTGTAAGCCCTCACGGGCAGGGCCCTCTCTGCTTCTCTACCAGTTTGTAACTCATCTTGTTTATGATTAGTGCAATTGTCTGTATTATGTATGTGCAGCGCTTATCATATGTACAGCGCTATGGATTGAATGGCGCTTTAATAATAAATAATAATAGGCTGTCAATATTTAGTTGGCGGTGGTCCAACTCCTTGCAACCCTGCTGATTGGAATGAAAGGGACATAGGGGTCGACTGTGTATGGCATCCGATTCAAGCATAGCGCCATACATGTAGTTGTGGCTGTGTCTGATACTGCAGCGGAATCCAGATCTAAGTGAGCTGCAGTACCAAACACAACCACAACTACCAGTATGGTGCCGTGCCTGGTAAACAATATGGTAGACCTGATGAAGGACTATCAGTAGTAGCGCAGAAATCCAAATAATATTGGGAGCCTGTCATCATGAAATTCACTGACAAACCAGGCACAGTGTCTTGTAGGGCTAGCTCATAACTTTGCCTTAGCAATCATTTGCTTCATTCTGGATTAAAGCATTTTAATTCCACATGCAAATGAGCAGTTAAGTGCACTGAGGGTGGGCCCAAACCACTCCGTGCACCCTTGCTCCTCTTTCTTACTCTGCCTGCCCCTCTGTCTCCTATACCAGGCATCCTCAAACTGTGGCCCTCTAGCTGTTGCAAAACTACAACTCCCAGCATTCCCGAACAGCCTACAGGTATCAGCCTACAGTAGGGCATTGTGGGAGTTGTAGTTTTACTACAGCTGGAGGGCCGCAGTTTGAGGATGCCTGTCCTAGACTGACAGGGCCAGGTGAGATGACTATGCAGGAATCTCATCCTGTCAATCAAAAAGGAGATGGAGGGGTTGGCAGAGGAACAAAGCTGCACTCTTTTACCAAGGCCACAAAGATGGCTTGATAAAGGCTCCATGGAGTGAGCTGAAACGTTGCTGTTACCACATGAGTTAATAAAACACCCTCTGTTTTTCACGGATATTTAAAGGCTGCCTTGACATTTTTGGGATATAGATAGATATGTAGTGGCCCAGAGGGACACTATTACTCCTACATTCCTATTGTTAGCCTTTTTCCGCCATTGTATTGGTTTTCACCACCAGCAAAGTGTCATTTTGTTACATGTAAAAACTCTTATGTTCATTTAATGTGCCTGGTTGCCCAGCAGGTGGCAGTGTATCTGGCAGAAATCTTTAGTCAGAATGGAACTTACCATTCCAGCACCCCACACACACACACTTTTGGGCAGAAGTGGGCTAGAGCCGTTTCCTACCAAGGGAGGGGTTGCAGGAAGCTGTGAGGGAGTTGAGAGTTGGAGTGAGAGAGTGAAGCAGCATGGTGCAGTGGGAGTGTTTTCCCCTCAATGCTGCAGCAGCTTTGGGAAAGTAGCTCAGAGAGCATCCCACTCCTGAGATATAAAAGGACCTCGTACCTCTGAGAGGCAAAACAGAGCCAAAGACCCCTACTCAGCAAAACAGGTCACAGAATACCTCACTCTCATAAGAAACAGCAGCTGAAGCTGATAGGAACCAGACCTAAGCCAGAGATTCGCACAGCAGTGCAAAGATAAAGCAAAGTACTCAGGTTTACCTGACAGTTTATCCTTAGCCTGCTGGAACCAAGAGAAAGATCAAATATCGTTTGGATGACACAAGATTATTGCAAGGTTGTTCAAGTAAAACCGGTAAACTTTACCAAGTCTGGACTCTACTTACTCCACCAACTACAACTCCTTTGTTGCTACCGAGCCTAACCCCAAGGAGTGACAGTATCCAGGTAGGAGCACCATGACACAAACCAATAGGACCACAACATACCACTTGGCATTCCTAAACACTGGGACTCGATCGCCCTGGGGGCTGCCCGTTGCAGATAGATAGATAGATATACACAGAGAGACAAATAGATAGAGAAATAGACAGATAGATATGAGATGGATAGATAGATAGAAATTTGCCTGTGTAAACAGAAGTAAGATTTTTACTGTATGTATATGTACTTTAGGAATGTAAAGATGAACTTCTAAGCACTTTCTTGCCATTCCTAGGACAGCTTCTTGCATTTACCAGTGACACTTTATTTCATTAGTTCTCTGAGTAATTAATGGGTGTTCTGCTATGAGGAGATATAACATCTGGCAGGTTTAAAACTTCTTCTTAATGTTAATTATGCAGCATTAACACAGAGCCCCAAGACATCTGTGAATAGTGGCACGGTAGCGTCCCCCGGCATGACCCAGCATCTCTCCTCCAAAGGACACAGGCTTCTAAGAGTGCTCATCCAGGGTACATAGCTACAGCTGATGTCGGCATCAGATTTTTCTAAATTATGCAAACATTTCCCTTGATGATTCTGTATAAACCAGTACTGGACACTTTGAGGCCATTGATTCCTATGCTGACAACCTACAAAGACCTTGTTTTAATACAGAAGACAGAAGATTCTGAAACATTTTGAAACATTTCAATCACCATGGCCATGATGAGGAATAGTAAAAAATTCAATGGCACATTCTTCCTAAAATAATAATAATATTAATAATAATTTTGGTGCATTTTAACTACCTTTAAAGGGGTTGTCTCTCACTTCAGCAAATGGCATTCATTCTGTAGATAAAGCTAATACCAGGCACTTACTATTGTATTGTGATGGTCTATATTGCTTTCTTTGCTGGCTAGATAAATTTCTCCATCACATTATGCACTTCTCCTATACAGTGTTTACGACCACCCTGTAATTCAGCATTGGTGGTCGTGCTTGCACACTATAGGAAAAAACACCGGCGTGTGTGTACTCCAGCGGTCCTGGCCACCAGAGAGGCTGATGCCTTTTCCTATGGTGTGCGAGCACGACCACCACTGCTGGATTGCAGGGTGGTCGTAACTTCTGGTATAATGTGATTGAAAAATGAATAAAGCCAGCAAAGGAGGCAATATGGACAATCACAATACATTAGTAAGTGCCTTGTATTAAATTTCTCTACATGATAAATGCCTAAAATGAGACTTGTGCCATTGGTAAAATGTTACTATCCTCAGGATAGAGGATAACTAATTGATCAGTGAGGATCCAACCAATGGGATCCCCACCGATCCTGAGAACGGGGATTCCGTTCTATTGTCCTGACGAGGCATGCATCCCACCACATTCAGTCTATGGGGACAGCTCTATACCTGGCTTCCTCTGACAGTCTCATAGAGAATAAATGGAGCAGCAGGATGTATGCTTGACTTGCAGCTCCAGGATCCCTGTTTTTTGGGATGGGGGGGGGGGGGGGGTTTGCAGTCAAACCCTCACAGGTCAGTTAGTTATCCCCTCTCCTGTGGATAGAGGATACCTTTTAATCATTGCACTGGGAACTCCTTTTAATATTTCCAGGCGGGGTGCAGGAATTAAAAAAAGAAGACTCACCTGTCCTCAGAGCTTTGATCCCAGCCGCGAGCTCTGTTCTCCTGTGCCTGTTGTCCCTATTATACCGAAAGTGTGACACGCCATCAACGCTCATGTCACCACTGCTGGCCAATTAATAGCCTTAGGCCCATGACATGTGCAGACAGAGCACGTGCCCACTGCCACTGCCGAGTCCGTTAATTGGTGGGCAGTGGTGACATGTAAGCAGATGGCACTTTATATGTCCGGTCTAGAAGCAGATGAGAAGAGAGCTCGGTGCTGGAACCAAAGTGCTGGGGAGTTTTGTTTTTTTTAAAGTTTTTTTTTGCCATATAAAAAAAAAACTTTTTAAAGGGCATCTGTCAGCAGGTTTGTACCTATGACACTGGCTGACCTGTTACACGTGCGCTTGGCCGCTGAAGGCATCTGTGTTGGTCCCATGTTCATATGTGTCCGCATTGCTGAGAAAAATTATGCTTTATTATATGCAAATGAGTCTCGGAACCCCCACTATAAATCAGATTGTAATGCTTCACCATGTAATACTACATCTCCTGGCCACTGCAGGGTTAATGTCAGGCAGTAGCCAGATCCTTATGAAAGATGTTTCCATATGAACGCCTTTAAGCTATTGTGGGGTTTCGCTCTGGTAGACAGGATTAGCGGACGCAGTATAGAGGCAACAACAAGTTCTTTAGCTCAAACAGTTCAGTGTTTTATTCACACTTTAGACAAGTGACAAAACAAACAGTCATAATCAAACAAAAAGTCACCATGCGGTGTTGGTGGTAATTCACACCATGCAGTAACTCTGCCTCAAAGAGTCCTTGCTGACAGCAACACCAACCTGTTTTCACGCCAAACAGGTAGCAAGCCTTCATCCAGACACAAGGCTCCCAGATCCCAACACAGATATCGCTTCTGAGCCCAGCTGCCTATTTAAGGACAGCCAGGTGCTGCCAAAACCCGGACCTACACTTAAAATCCGGTCCGATATTTGACCTCACTTGGCTGTAAATCAGCCCAGCAGCACATGCTGGGAGGAAAATACCTGTTTATCCAGAGCAAACCTCTCACTGTGTCACAGTATATACACCTTCAAGGGCCTTTTTTTTTTTATGATTTTATTTTACTCATTTTGGGCTAAAAATTAAAAATGTAATAGAAAGAGTTAAAAATTAGACTACTTTCACGCTAGTGTTTTTTGCAGATCCGTCATGGATCTGCAAAAACGCTTCCGTTCCAATAATACAACCGCGTGCATCCGTCATGAACGGATCTGGTTGTATTATGTCTGCTATAGCCATGACGGATCCGTCATGAACACCATTGAAAGTCAATGGGGGACGGATCTGTTTTCTATTGTGCCAGAGAAAACGGATCCGTTCCCTTGACTTACATTGTGTGTCAGGACGGATTCGTCGTGCTCGGCATCACATTGCGGACCAAAAAAAAAAAGGCTGCTTGCAGTGTTATTCTGTCCGCATGGGGATGCAACCAAACGGAACGGAAAGCATTCTGGTGCACTCCGTTTTGTTCAGTTCAGTTATGTCCCCATTGACAATGAATGGGGACTAAACTGAAGTGTTTTCTTCCGCTATTGAGATCCTATGATAGATCTCTATAGCGGAATTGAAAATGCTGGTGTGAAAGTAGCGTTAGTCTGTTTGCAAGCGGTCTCTGTTTTTTCTTTGAATCCCATCAACTGATGGCTCATGGGTAGCTCTTATCTCCGATCTCTTGACCTCATAAACACTTACTGAAGCCCTATTCTTATCAGTTTATTAAGAAATGAGCTATAATGAGTGGGATTGGTGGCTGAGGCGCTGAGAGTGGGTATAATCTTCAATGTGGCTAATTCCGGCACCAGCTATCTCCCGCGCAGCCAGTGAATGGAGGAGCACAACCCGTCTTCTCTCGCGGCACACCCTGGACTTTTGGATCTCCTGCCTGTTGGTAGCTAGGGTGCCCTTGATGGTGGATGGTTGGCAGGGTGCAAGGCAGGAGGACAGGAGCAGAGACTGACGGATGTTGAAGGCAATGACCCGGCCTGCTTGGTTACTACAATTAAAGCCTGTTTTTACTGAATAGATGATGAGAGTTGCAGTACAAATGTAAGCAATAGGCACTTTTTGCAAGTAGTAAACAAGGCAGTTGCTTTCCAGAAGGCTTTGTATTATTGGGCGGTAGCACAATGCTCCACTCTAAGTCTCTCTCTAAATATCCCATGCAATCTTCCCAAATTGACGATAGGCATGCAATAAATCAATAATCTTTCTGTAGTTCCCAATAGCAGGTAGATCCTAGATCCAGATGACTAGTCCATCTCAGAAGTGTGGTGGGCGCCAGAAGCAATAAGCCCTGACCATGGGCAGTAAAGTCCAAAACCATAAACGTGTGTTACCGCTACTGTTTAGTCCAGCACAGCCTAAATGGTCCTATACCTTTTGGATAAATTCAATCCTCCTTTCTCTTAGAGCTAATTCTCAGCAAGGTTAATCTTTCTGACAGTGTTAACCCCCAGGCATAGTGATTTCCTGGAGAGCAGTTCTTTTTAGGGCCAACTTGGCAGAGCACACCAAAGCAGGTCTTCTCTCTCGTTCATATTGACAGGAACTCTCTAACTGGGGGGGCAGGATCGCCCTGCAACTAACTATAACTAATGCTGCCGGTTAAGGCTGGGTTCACACGAGCGCGGATGCGTCCCAGTGTATTGCGGCAAACCCACGCGATTAGGTACACAATTGCAGTCAGTTTTGACTGCAATTGCGTTCCGATGTTCAGTTTTTATCGCGCGGGTGCAATGCGTTTTGCACGCGCGTGATAAAAAACTGACTGTGGTACCCAGACCCGAACCTGGACTTCTTCACAGAAGTTAAGGTTTGGGTTCGGTGTTGTGTAGATGTTATTATTTTCCCTTATAACATGGTTCTAAGGGAAAATAATAGCATTCTGAATACAGAATGCTCAGTAGGTGATCAATTGAGGGTTAAAAAAAATTATAATAATTAACTCACCTTCTCCCCTTGATCGCGTAGTTCCCGGTCTCTTCTTTACTTCTTTAATGATGAATTACCGGCTAGGACCTGTGGTGATGACAGATCACATGCTCCAATCACATGGTCCATCACCACGGTAATTCATCATTAAAGAAGTAAAGAAGAGACCGGGAACTACGCAATCAAGAGGAGAAGGTGAGTTAATTTTTATTTATTTTTTAACCCTCAATTGTCCACCTACTAAGCATTCTGTATTAAAGAATGTTATTAATATTCACTTATAACCATGTTATAAGGGAAAATAATACAGTGAATAGACTGTCACCTAGCAACCATGCGTGAAAATCGCACCGCATCCGCACTTGCTTGCGGATGCTTGCGATTTTCACTCAGCCCTATTCACTTCCATGGGGCCTGTCCTGCGTTAAAAACGCAGAATATAGAGCATGCTGCGATTTTCAAGCACTGCAGAAGTGATGCGTGAAAAAAAAAACTCTCATGTACACAGCCCCATTGAAATGAATGGTGCCGGATTCAGTGCGGGTGCAATGCGTTCACCTACCGCATTGCACCCGCGCGGAAATCTCGCCTGTGTGAACTCAGCCTAACTGTTTCCTCCACCCACAACCTCCCTGGATCACATATACCCCAATTGACAAAACAATAAGCATTTTAAAGTAGTGAACCTGAGTATTGTAGCATTAACCCTTTGGCAGTCACTACACTAGGTTTATACCTGACTTCATTGCATGCCGTATCTTTCTGCTATTCTTCTCAAGAAGCAATGTGAATACAAACTCTGTGCACAAATCTTTGCCACTTTAAATAATATAATAGAGATCAAAATGTGCTCCCCACAGGGGCGTAGCTATAGGGGGTGCAGAGGTAACAGTCACTACCGGAGCCTGAGGGGGCCCAAAGAACCTTGTGCCGGCTAAGAAGACACCAGTATTATAGAAAGTGCATGCTGGTCAAGTTACACCTCCGGCTCTTAGGTCAAAAATTTGGCATGGGGGGAAAGGGGGGTGCCATTTAAATTTTTGCCTCAGGCAGCAGGAAGGCTATGTGCTCACCTGCCCCTGGCCACATAGTACTGAGGAAAGGGGGTCCAACCTGAACTCTTTCACCAGGGCCCATGAGCCTTTAGTTACGCCCCTGGAACTCCATTAGAGTGCAACCAACGACAAAGGGGAAGTCTTACTAAATGTGGCGGTGCGGCCTCTCGCATCAGTTTAGGCTTTGTTCACATCTGCATTGGGCAGTCAGGGGAACATGAAAATGGAATGAAAGCCAAAAGTGAAAATGAAAACCGCCGGGTTTCCTTCATGGTGTCTGCATGCTGTGCCATGTTATCTGGCACGTTTGACAGAATCTGCAGATATGAACAAAGCCTAAACCAAAGGTAAGTTACCGTACTGCAGTTCTGGCTCCAGATAGCTCTTCCCTCGTACCCAAAGCTATCTCTACATATGAAAAATACACAAAACAACAAACTTGATCATTTTGCATCCAAGCCTGTTTGAGCAGCGCAGAAGCCAAGCGCAATGCATTTAATAGATACAGAAATCATAAATGTTGCTTTTTTAAAGCAATTACTGTACAAGAAGCAGAAAGCACAAAATATATGTTCTGTGGCTTCTACAAGACATCACTGGAAGTTTTCTTCAAAGGTCACCCAGAAGATTAAATGTCAGCAATGGACAGAAATCAATGGAGAACAATCTGTTTGGTTTCTCTGAAATACTCTCTAATTTCATCACAACAGGTGTCCGGCGCTCTGCTCTCGGATAATGAACACTTCAGCAGATCAGATAAGTGCTGAATGTGTATTTAGAATCAACTGTCAAAACACCTCATTACAATGTGCCGCGTACCAGCAAGAAAGACGAAATTTCCTTGTACGCTGCATAACGTGGCGCCGGGATCACGAGGTCGCTTTTTCTAGCGACATTATTAAAGTATCCTATATATTAAGTGGGCATCCCTTTTATACCTCCTTCAAAGAAGTTAAAATGGCATGGCAGTTCTAAAAAGGCATATCAATATTATAGAAGGAAGCCATTGCAAAATTCCTCCCCCCTAATTAGTTATTGTCCTTTATTATTTTATATGGACAGGTAAGTGGGCACGTCCTTGTGACCACAGCTCTGTACCTTGAAACTATACCATATATCTTTATTAAGGCACAGAGACACTTTAGTTCCCCTGCTTCCTGTTAAAGAATAAATTAGCCTCTCTCATCAGGATCAACCCCATTAAACCAGGCTCACTCTCTGGTCTGGTTGATCCTGCTGATTAAAACGATACCTGTCTTGTGAAAATCGGTTGTGGCATGCTCAAGAAAAGAGAGCTTTAGTGCACGGGAGGGCGTGGCCTAGCTGCTCAGTACTCCTCAGCTTCCCAGTGCTGGCCACGCCCCAATGTGCACTGAGGCCCTCGTATGCATAAAGAATAAAAGTATTTTTTCTCGGGAATGCGACAATTGTTTTTTACAAGACAGGTGTCATTTTAATCAGGCAATTTGGCTGGTTTAATAGGGTTGATCCTCCAGACAGGTGCTCTTTAAAGAGGTTGTCTCTCGAAGATAATATATCTCCTATATATAGCATATGGATATTACAGGCTCACCCCTCATGTGCCAACTCAAGCCATCCTTATATTACAAGGACAGCCATTCATCTGAATAACCCCTACGTGGGGTGATACCTGGCTGGCTGTGGTTTCCTCTTGAAAATTCAGTTGTTTTTTCGGGGGGGGGGGGGGGGGTTTAGTTAAGGGAAAAATTGGGTTTCCAGATCTCCTGTCGTAGATTTTCATAGAACTCAAGTAAATTTTATTCAGCAGTAGAACGGAAGGTCCAGGAATTCCATCCTTAATGTTGATGCTAAAATGTGAGTGCACAATAGCCAGTGGAATGTGTGCTACAAAAGACAGAGGCAGCGCCTCTACTGTGTTAACGCTGCGGCGGAAGATATGCAACATAGGAGATATCTGGGTACTAACCTTATAGAGTTGTGTTAAGTCACAACAGCTATGCTATGCAAGCATGTTAGATAAGGCCGTCCACCGTAAAACTTCATATTCTCACTACCCCTGATAAAAAGAAAAAAAAAAATACACAAAAGGTATGTTTGTCCTTCTCCCTCCAGCCACCTCCTAGTGCACTCACCAATTTAACACTGTCTTTTTAAAATAAATGGTCCGAAACCCCTTTAAATATTTTTCAGGCAGTAAAAAAAAATATTTAGTGCTCCTTTAACAATGGAGGAAATATATTATTGCACAGCAGACAAGAAATGGTATTGTAACTTCAGCGCTACTTAACATTCTGGAGCGGAGTCCGGCAGCATTTTTATGGATCAATACTGAGGTGTTTTATTTGCAGGGGATTCAAGCAGTGAATTGCTATGTCACATTGCAAATAAAGAGTGAAAAAATGGTTCAGATTAGTTTCCACAATGCAGCTGGAATTATAACAGTATTAGCAGCTAATAAGCAAACTGCAATGTGTGACTTATACCTACAGCCACGAAACGCATCACCTCCTCCTACTACTTTATAAATAACTTTTTAGAATGTCTTCACGGAGCTAACTATCTTCCTACAATATACAGAATACATTAGTAAGAAACCCAGCTGGCCTACCAAGTGCCGACTACCATCTCAAGAATGGAGCCCCGTTGAAATGGAGAGGTGGCCGCCAATGTGGGCCTTTCAACGTTCACTTCGTCACATTTTCAGAAGGCCCATAGCAGTGAATGGAGAGAGCAGCTCAGTCATAGCCTCCTCTATGTTATAGACCATGCACACGGAGCCCACGGGATATTGAGGGACACCAATATCCAGCACTCAGCTCTGCGGTGTCCCTCAATATCCCACACTCAGCTCTGCTATGTGGTGACCTCGATATTCTGCACTCAGCACTGCGGTAAGGATGAACTGCTCCTGACGATTTGTGCGCGCGTGCGCACTCAGCGGTAGGGAGATCTGATGGAACATTTTGCGCTGGAAAATCTACCTACCCCTAAGCATGCGCATTAAATTCTTCTCCCGTGGCGCTGCAATGATTTTTTGCTAATCCAGTGGATGTGCACTTGCGCAGCGCCGCACACACCCTCCTCCAGCTGATTCCTGTGCGGCCGCGTCACGTCACTTCCGGTATAGCGTTCTGGCAAGGTATAGGAATCTGGCAGAACACCCCCACATAGTGATTATTCCCCCTTTGTTCCAGCACATAGTAGTCATTCTCACACTGTGCCCGTTTGACAGTAGTCATGCCTATGTGCCCCTTCACAGTAGTTATGCCCACATTGTGCCCCCTTCACAGTAGTAATGCTTACATGTTCCCCTTCACAGGAGTTATTTCCAGATATGTGCCCTCTTCATAGTTGCTATGCCCACATGTGCCCCCTCACAGCAGTTATCCCCAGATGTGCCCCCTCACAGCAGTTATCCCCAGATGTGCCCCCTCACAGCAGTTATCCCCAGATATTTGACCCCTTTACATTAGTTATGTTCAGATATGTGCCTCCTCAGAATAGTTGTGCCAAGATATGTGTCCCCTTCATAGTAGATATGCGAAGATGTGCCCCCTCACAGAAGTTATGCCAAGATACTGTATGTTCCCCCTTCACAGTAGATATACAAAGATGTGCCCCTCATAATAGTATGCCCAGATGTGTCCCTTCATAGTAGTAATGCCCAGATGTGCCCCCTCACAGTAGTTATGCCAAGATGTACCACCTCAGATTATTTAAACCCACATGTGCCCCCTTCACAGGAATTTAAAAAACGAAACAAACAGTAAATACTCAATTAGTTCCACTGATGATCACAACTCGGCTACAAGTGCTCCCCAGGAGCAGGCAGGATGCTGTCATACATCGCGCTTGCTGTGTAGGAGGAGCTGAGACTAAATCCTATGTTCCTCCTACACAGCCTGCAGCGTGATGTGTGAGGACATTGTGCTGCTGCCCTGCTGCTGGGAAGCACCGGCAGCTGAGAGAAATGGTGAAGCAGGGAGGGGACAGCAGGACATACCTCAGCCACCAAAATCTGGGACTGTACCTCCGGATCCGGGACGGTTGGGGGTATGGGAAAGCAGTCAGATCCCCTAGTGTCTGCAGTTAGGGATCAGTGTTTAGAAGAAGAGACTCATGCCAGCCTACATGAGTGACCAGAAGAAGACGCCAAGATGGAGATGCTGAGCCACATACCATGGGTCACCAGCCCTGTGACCAAGGAGACAGCCAGACTACTGAGCTCCAGACCATGGGCCTCCAGCCTTTGGCCACGGTACCAGCCTTCTAAAGAGAGGGACAGCTAGCTCAATCCTTTCCTCAGCAGAAACCCTTCTGCCCAAGAGGAGACTGGAGAAGCCGCTCAGTTGCACTTGAGTTCCACCAGTAAAGTAGCACACTGGGTTAATGCAGACCCTAACTCTCTGGACTTATATTCCATCGGGGTACACCATGCCTTACCATTCCTCCTGGAGAGTATCAACATGTGGATCCAGCGTAGCATTGGGGCCCCCCAAACCTGGCCACTGCATTACGAGTGCACAGAGAAAGGTAGCCCGTTATATGGTCTGCTGATGGCAAAGATGGTTTGCAGAGAGATCCCTAGACAATGTAATCCTTCCCAGATCTATTGCCTAATTTGCTCTTCCATAGTTACACAAAAAAACTTTTTTGTACCTTGCAGGGAACAACCAGTTTAACATCTAAATGGTGGTAACAAGGGGGTAACCTTTGCTGCACAGTGGATTGTAACCTGAGACTATGTAGCCAGGGGTGGACTGGGAACATAAGTGTCCCTGGAAAAAAAAATTAAAGTAGCTCCATTTTGTAGGCAGGTATAGTGCAAAATACCATACAAGCAGAACCAAATAATACAGTGTAGCATAAATACTGCCCCAAAAGCTGTCCTCACTGGTGGCCATCAATAGCTACCATCTTCTGTCCTCCTCCTCCAGTTATGTATAGAGCAGGGGGTTTGGAGGTGAGGTGTGGGCCACAGCAGTTGAATTCAGGAGCACAGTCGCTGGCCAGATACATGAGTACCTGATTCTCACAGCTTGAATTAGTATTGAGAGCTCAGTATATAAATGGCCATCGGCAGAGAGGAGGACTTGGATGGCCCCCTGGGGCATCGGCCCACCAGGAAATTTCCCTGTAGGGCCTAAGGGCAATCCACCCCTGTATATAGTGATCCCTTCTGTGTGAGCAGTGACCACAGCCAGAGCTGGAGGGGAGCTAGTCATGTCAGTGCCAACACTGCTCAGAGGCATAAATAAGATCATTTTTCCATTATTTTAATGATATTTCCCAATAAAATCTGATAGGGGCTCTTGACATTCATTGCTTTCTATAACAGTAGTATGCGAAGCCCCAAATATAGATTTTCAATAAGTAAAATCGCTTCTACACCATACAGCTCCTTGAGGAAATAATTTACAATATTCTTATAGTAAAATGTGACTTTTCTGTATATCTCAGTGGTAGTTTTGGCAGTCAGTGAAGCTTTTGTTTCCTTAGGAAGTGAGGAAAACACCTGTGTTCGCCAGCTCTGTGCTGTGAACCTGACCTCTTACGTGTTGTATTCTTCCTTATATTACGTTAGTCACTTCCTGCCCTGTAATCTCTTTCCCAAACTAGGGCAATCGTGTGAGCGGAGGTCCTTCAGGGTTTAAGTGCAGACTCCTATTGGGTCCAATTTTATAATAAAAAATATGGTAAAAAGTCCATGGTGCATGTTCATGAAGTCAGTCACATAATTGTGAGGTTATCCTGTATGAAAAAATGTGTGATTGGTAAAGATACGAAGAATTATAGTGTATCATATACGCGTTTATTAATCAATATAGCACTTACACACATCACATCTGGACCATGAAGAAATATGGACCTTGGAGAAAGCATGAGTTCCCCAATTCACATCAGGATATTTATGATGGAACTGTGGCTTTGTTACCCTCAGTAGGTGGTACAGAGACGCATATGTAACTCAAAGAGTACTTGTTGCTGATATCTTTTTTAGAATGAGCTGCCATATGTGTATACATGAGTGATAGCAATATTTTTGACCATTAAATAACGTGTTTGGCATTTTTCTCCTTTGCATGCTGCATCTATAATTCTCAGTCCTCCCTGAGCTGCTGGGTGGAGACTAGCTGAAATGATGTCTGCCTATAGACTATACAGACTTTGCTCTCTAACTCTGACACACTCAGAATCACTCACTTGCATAATAGAGAAGAACTGAGCTGTATAGATGTGAAAAAGCACTTAGGATGAGGTATAACAAATACTGTTAACTGATGAATCATGTCTGTCCCTCTGTTTGCTTGTCTCCCTCTCTATAGACTTCTCTGGGATTGTGTAATCTGATCCTTCAATGAGCAGGCAGCCCATGCTGGTTTTAACAAGACAGATTGAACAGGTATTTCAATAGACAGTTGGGGAGAATAATTAATATAGTTATGCTATGTGGCATAAAAAAGTTGCAGATTATGGCACACACCATATGTGCACCATAATTTTCAACTTCTTAAGCTTCCTGGCACTTTTCCGAAGTGCCAAGAAAAAGGAGGTGGGGCTTTGCAGGAGGGCGGGGCTTTCAGCTATAACTGGCAGAAGTTATAGCTGAAGTCTACGCCAGCATCTGCCTCTTAATAAATTAGGAACTTTTCACACAAAAATTCAGGGAAATCCAGGGGGAGATTTATCAAGGCAGGCACTTTATGCGCAGGCCTTGTAATAAATTAAGGTTCATCTTCCAGCAGTCCGTGCACCTGAACAGTGTCGGCTCTGAGATGCCGTATATTTCTGGCTTCATTTGCACCAGAAAACTGGTGTAAATGAAGATAAATTTGTCTTGGGGGTTGACTACCCCCCTTTCCCACCCTTGCCACACCTGTTTTGGAAAAGTGCCAAGGGCTGCGTAAAAAGTCACGTTTAAAAAGTCACAAACACATCCACTTTTCTGATTAGCACATGTCTAATCATTTGTTTTGTTTTGGAATCGTGCTGGATCCGCCTTCCTTCAGGTGCTCTGGGTGGGGTCATTGGCTTAAATTGCTTTCACTCCCTGAGGGCCGTGCGGGTTATAGAATTCAGTCTGGCCTTGAATTCAAGGAAGGAAGGATTTTCTGTTCCAGCTCAGATAAGTTTGGTTTCTGTTTTTGTTATTTGTGGTTTAGGCTGTTTGTGTGTCTTCTGCCCCTTCTCCCCTTTCACCATCTCAGGGATTCTAGGGTATTTGCAGTCCAGGCACGAGGACACATTATTCCTACCTTCAAGGTCTGAATGTGGGCTTAGCAGCGTAGGGAGAGAAGTCAGAGATTTGCTAGGAGGTGACCTTTCACCAGCATTTCGCCTAGATACTTGTTTATTTGGTTGTCTGTGTATCTGAGATCCAGTCCGCCATGACATTATAACCCGCCATTACTGCCATTACTCAGCGGTTTTGTGATGGCGTCAATTGATGCACTGGTTGACCGCATGCAGGGATTATCCCTAGAGGTTGCGGATCTGCGTAGTTCGGTCACACGGTGTCAGAGTGTTCTGGCATCAGGTGCAGGTCAAATTGGTGGGGAGCCTAAAGTCGCTCTTCCCGAGAAATTTACTGGGGGTGCGGATGATTTTATCCGCTTTAAAGAATCATGCAAATTGTATTTTTGACTGCGTCCATTCTCGTCAGGTGATGAAAGTCAGAGGGTTGGTATAATTATGTCTCTGCTTAGAGGGGACGCGCAATCCTGGGCTTTTTCTCTGACGCCCGATTCTCTGGCCCTCCGGTCGGTGGAGGTTTTTTCAAAGCCCTTGGATTGTTTTACGATGACCCAGATTGAGTCGCGATGGCAGAATTCACACAGGGTGAACATACTGCAGAGGTTTACTGCTTAGAGTTTAGGAGATGGGCTACTGAGTCAGAGTGGAACGACCCCGCATTACGTAGTCAGTTTTGTCAGGGGTTATCTGAGAGGTTGAAAGATGCCCTGGCTTTTCATGAGTACCCGGATACTTTAGAGAATGCTATGTCTTTGGCTATACGGTTAGATAGACGTATTAGAGAGAGGAGTAAGGCTCCCTCCGCGCAAGGGATCCCTTCTGTGAGTGGCTTCGTCTCACCTGCTGCCCAGGGTGATACTACTTATAGCTCTGGGGTATGGGAGGAACCCATGCAGTTGGGTCAGATATCTTTCCATTCGGACAGGAGAAACTTTAGGAGATTACATAAACTATGTTTCTACTGTGGAAAAAGTGGTCATTTTGTTTTTGCTTGTCCTTTTGTTAAACTGCATGATGATAAGAAAGAAACCATCCTGACTCTTGGTAGCGTGAATGGAGTAGTGGAACAAGCAGGTATGCAAGCTCCCTGTAATTCTCGTTTTCTCCTTCCAGCTATGGTGGAGCTAGACTCAAGAAATTTTGAGGTATTCATTGACTGTGGTGCTGGGGTAAACCTTATTGACTTTCTTTTTCTTCAAAATCTGGGTCTAAGTACGTGCACTTTAGAAAGAGAGATTCCGGTGTTTGCAATAGATTCTTCACCTCTTTCTCAAAGGAGTCTCACTCATATTGCACATGGTATTCAGTTGAGGGTGGGTGATTGACATGTAGAGTATGTCTTGTTTTGTCATGAGGGATTTGCCTGCTCCCATAGTCTTAGGTTTACCGTGGTTGACAAAACATAATCCAATTATAGATTGGCAGGCAAGACAAATTATTGGTTGGGGAGAATTTTGTTCAGAAAATTGTCTTGGCACATCTATCTCTGGTGTGTCCACTGCGGTTCTACCTCAGTATCTCTCAGACTTTGTGGATGTCTTTTCGGAGGTTGGGAGCCCAGGAGGGGGCTCCTGGTTCTTGTCCCCCAGGGAGGTTGTTTGTTCCCGAAGAACTGCGATACAAGGTTTTCAAGGAACATCACGATACGGTCCTTGCCGGACATCCTGGTGGTAAGTCCACCTGTGACCTTGTGTCCCGGAGGTTCTGGTGGCCCGGGTTACGTAGGAGCATTGAGAATTACGTGGCAGCTTGTGAAACCTGTGCACGATCTAAGGTTGCTCATACTCGACCGGCTGGTTCACTCCTTCCTATTCCGTCTCGTCCTTGGACGCACTTCTCTATGGACTTTATTACGGATCTACCGAGTTCCTCCGGGAAAACTGTGATTTTGGTGTGGTAGTTGACCGTTTTAGCAAGATGGCTCATTTTATATCGTTAACTAGTCTGCCTAATGCCAAGACTCTTGCGCAAATTTTTGTTGATAATATTGTGAAATTGCATGGTATTCCTTCGGATGTGGTTTCTGATAGGGGTACGCAGTTTGTCTCCAGGTTCTGGAGGGCGTTCAGCTCTTGGCTTGGCATTCAACTTTCGTTCTCTTCGGCTTTCCATCTTGCCCCTAATGGAGTTTGCTTTGAATAACCGTAGGCAGGAGTCCGCGGGTAAGTCGCCATTTTTTGGCGCATATGGTTTTCATCCTCAGTTTGGTACCTTTTCTGGGACTAGTTCCTCTGGGATGCCAGAGGAGGAAAGATTTTCCTCTACCTTGTCTTCTATCTGGCGGAGGATATAAGTGAGTTTGGAGATGATGGGTGAGAGGTATAAGCGAATGGCTGACAGGAGACGTGTGACTGGTCCGGACATGTGTGTGGGTGATCTGGTGTAGTTGTCCACTAAAAATATTAAATTGAGAGTGCCATCTTGGAAACTGGGTCCAAGATTTATCGGCCTGTACAAAATATCTGCGCTGATCAATCCAGTAGCGTTTTGGCTGGATCTTCCGCAGACTTGGAGGATCCATGATGTGTTCCATAGATCTTTATTGAAAAAATATGTGAGACCGGTGGAACCATCGCCATTGCCCCCTCCTGTTCTGGTCGATGGAAATTTAGAGTTCGAGATCTCCAGGATTCTTGACTCTAGAGTTCTTCGGGGTTCCCTTCAGTACCTGGTACACTGGAGGGGATATGGCCCTGAGGAGAGGATGTGGGTTTCGGCGCTGGATGTCAGTGCCAGCCGACTGGTTAGGGCTTTTCACAGAGCCCACCCGGATAAGGTTGGTCCGGAGTGCCTGGAGGTCACCCGTAGAAGGGGGGTACTGTCATGCCCTGTTTGAACGGTCTGCGGAGGTCTGTCAGATTGGCAGCATGTGTCTAATCATTTGTTTTGGAATCGTGCTGGATCCGCATTCCTTCAGGTGCTCTGGGTGGGGTCATTGGCTTAAATTGCTTTCACTCCCTGAGGGCCGTGCGGGTTATAGAATTCAGTCTGGCCTTGGATTCAAGGAAGGAAGGATTTTCTGTTCCAGCTCAGATAAGTTTGGTTTCTGTTTTTGTTATTTGCGGTCTAGGCTGTTTGTGTGTCTTCTGCCCCTTCTCCCCTTTCACCATCTCAGGGATTCTAGGGCATTTGCAGTCCAGGCACGAGGACACATTATTCCTACCTTCAAGGTCTGAATGTGGGCTTAGCAGCCTAGGGAGAGAAGTCAGGGATTTGCTAGGAGGTGACCTTTCCCCAGCATTTTGCCTAGATACTTGTTTATTTGGTTGTCTGTGTATCTAAGATCCAGTCCGCCGTGACAATATGTCATTAGGTAAAAGCGACCATGCACCACTCAATCGATGCTGGCACTGCTGTCAGACCCAATGCTCCCATAAAAATGAGTTCCTGCCAAGTGCCACTTACATAGGAGCGAAACAATGGGATGAGACAGGAAGAGCCACAATTTCTACAATAGCAGATGAACTGAGGGCATATATGGCACATGGGACTAACTGGAATTTAAGGGCAGCTTAATTCATAGAATGTTTGGTACAAAATATCAGAATTTATAAAACTGTACTTGAGTTAAAGAAAAGCAAAACAACTTTTATGTAGAATGACAGCAAATCTCAGGACAGTACACAGTAAAGTACAGTAGGCTCAGGTGCCAAATCATGTACACAGTGGGTCACCACTCTTGGGGTTCCTACATGTTCTCTCAGTCATCTGGTTGGGAAAAGTTATGTAAAAACCATTAAACTCACCAGGTAAACAGAATCTATTGCAATTTGTTTCAATCTACTGCTTGTTAGTGTCAAAGATTGTAATATCCATATAAATCTACTGTATAAGAAAATTAAGGACAATATGTATCAAAACTGGTGTAAAGTAGCACTGGTTTAGTTGCCCATAGATGCAACCAATCAGATTCCACCTTCAATTTTTAAGAGCTCCTTTGGAAAATGAAAGGATCAATATAATTGGTTGATATGGGCAACTAACCCAGTTTTCCTTTACGTTAGGTTTGATAAATCTCCCGAAAAATGTTTTCATTTAGATGTAGAGGTAAAAATATTCCTTGTCGCCCACTTTGAGTTGAGCACATTGACCACAGGCCATCCTAATACTTCTGACCCAAGTACTGTACATTCTTATCTCATTTACGAATGAATTGAAAGCATCATTTCCATGTGGTATTTACTACTCATACTTTACTCAGAAGTTGAGATATGTAGGAATGTTGTCCCGCAGGAACTGATTCACATTCTAAATGTCCTACAAGATTTACAAATGTGTGGCAATAACTGTAGACTTGATATGATTAACTGGAACTTAAAGGATTAGTCCAAGCTCCAGCACAGCTCTGGTCAATCGGCCAAGGACATTGGTGTGTGGGCAAAACTTAGAGGAGGCCAGTAGGTGGGGGGTCCACTGCTTAGGACCCCTTATGAGATAAGAATAGCCCTTTAAAGTAATTTTCCAGGACTTAAAGTGTAACTTTTCTTTTGTTGCTAATCTGTGGGGACAGGGATAGGGAGCATTTTTCTAATATACTTTATTTAAAAAAAAAATTATTTACATGGGAAAACTTGGCATGAAGTGTCCCTTAGCAGTGATTTTTTTCAGAGCCACTGTTAAGGGACATCCGTCTTCCTAACAGTGCAGCGCTGCACTGATTAGGAAGATAAGGAGACGGGCTGGGCTGGGAGCAGGGAGGGCGTCTGCCTTTACTGCTCCCTCATAGAGTGGGGACAGTAGTCATAGTCACAGTAAATATACATTAATGAATAACTACACTTCCTTCCTACTCACTAACCTGCATGTAGGGGTGCACCTAGCCTTTCTGCTGCCTGAGGTGAAAACTGAGATGGCGCCCCTCCCTCTCCAATGCCAATTTCTTAAACTAACCCCTTCCCTTCTGCCCATGGCCCTTTGGATTCCCCTTTCTTGCCCCTACCTGGTGCTGCCTGAGGCCATAGTCTCACTTGGCCTCATTGGTGGTGCACCCCTGCCAGCGTGGCCAGCCAATATACTTTAACTGTCCCTATGTACAGTAGAGGAGCTTCCTTTCCCCTGCCTCCTTGCATTGCCTGTAATGAGCACTTACCTCTCCCACACACATCACTCCCGCAGTTGGTTCATTAGTCAGCATGCTGGGAGTACAGAAGTGTAGTTATTTATTAATATATTAACGTATATTATCATCTACAGTTATGACTATCGTCGCCACTATATGAGGGAGCAGTGAGGGCATACGCCCGCCTGCTCCCAGCCCAACTGGCTAGTCAGTGCAGCACTGCGCTGTTAGGAAGACGGATGTCCCTTAGCAGTGGCTCTGAAAAAGATCACTGCTAAGGGACATTTCAGACAGACGTTTTCTACTATAAATTTTACCCTAAATAAAGTATATTAGAAAAATGCTCCCTGTCCCTACACATTAGCAAAAAAGAAAAGAAAAATATGACAGTTACACTCTTAATGGTCAATTCATTACCACACAACCCCTTTAACTTCAACTATCTGTTGTAGACTAGGGGCTCATGGACACAGCCATTGCTCGGCTGTGTCCATATTGTGGCCCACAAACAGCAGGTCAAGTACAAGGGCCTGCTGGTGACAGTCTAAAACATTATGGGCGAGGGCCTGCTGGTGACCCTCAAAAACATTAGGAGCAAGGTCCTGCTAGTGACCCTCAAAAACATTAAGTACAAGGGCCTGCTGGTGACAGTCTAAAACATTATGGGCGAGGGCCTGCTGGTGACCCTCTAAAACATAATGGGCGAGGGCCTGCTGGTGACCCTCTAAAACATTATGGGTGAGGGCCTGCTGCTGAGCTGACCATCTAAAACATTAGGAGCGATGGCAGCCTAATAAGCATGTTGATGTGATGGAGAAGGAGGACGAGAAAAATGAAGATTGAACCATATACCCTTTTTAGTGGTGGAAGGGGTGCATGAGAATACAGTGTAGTCAATAGACCATAAAAGCCACATTTAGAGTGCCTTTATGTTCAGCCGCTTTCCTCTGGTGGAGTATAGAAGTCAGGGGCAATCCAGGCCTTGTTAATTTTTATAAGAGTCAAATGGACAGCATTTTAAGTTGACTGGCGGATGCGCTTATCAGTTATTATGCCCCCAGTAGCACTAAATACACGCTCTGACAAAACGCTGGCAGCGGGGCAGGCCAGCACCTCCAAGGCGTAGAGGGATCACTCAAAGTTGACAACCATGTTGCAGCTGGTATTCCACTACTGCCCTCTGCTGCTCACAAAGCCTGGTCAACATGTGGAACGTGGAGTTCCAGCGCGTGCTCCCGTCGAATAACAGTCAGTGAGCTGGCAATTGCGAGCGCTGCTGCAGCATTGCCAGACCGGCAGAAGCAGTCGATGACTTGCAGAAATGGGCACACTCGCGGCGCACCTTCACCTGTAGCTCAGGCAAATTGGGGTAGGTTTTGAGAAACCGCTGAATCACTAGGTTGAACACATGGGTTAGGCATGGTACGTGTGTGAGCTTGCCAAGCTCCAAAGCCGCCCACTGCTTCCAGCTACTGACTGATGTCTGACTGGTGCTTCAAGATGATAATTCAGAGGTGGAAGTGGAGGAGGAGGTGAAGGGGGGATTGCAGCCACTAACGTAGGTGGTAGCAGAAAACCTGATGGAAGTAGGGCCCGCAATCCTTGGCATCGGTAGAACCTATGCCATCCCAGGGTACGACTCTTTCCCAACCTCCACAACATTCACCTAGTGTGCCATCAGGGAAATGTAGCGTCCCTGGCCAAAAGCACTTGTCCCTGTGTCAGTCGTTAAGTGGACCTTCCCATTAACTGCGTTGGTCAGGGCACGGGTGATGTTACGGGACACATGCTGGTGTAAGGCTGGGACTGCATACCGTGAAAAATATTGGCGGCTAGGGACAGCCGCCGCCATCAGGCTGCAGAAAGACTCAGTGTCCACAAGCCTAAATGGCAACATTTCCAAGGCCAGCAACGTGCGCATTGGAAACGTGCGCATTTAGTGCTATGATCTGTGGGTGGGTGGCTCGGTATTAGCGCTTTCGTTTAAAGACCTTGGGTATAGACATCTGAATGGTGCTTTGGGACACAGAAGTGGATATGCTAGCTGATGGTGCTTGCGAAGGTCCAGGTGCATGGCAGGAGGCATAGGGCCTGCGTCTCTGACAGGGGATGGGCCAGCACGTAAGGCCTAATGCACGCGGCCGTTCTGCGGCCGTTCCATTCAACTTGAATGGGTCCGTGGTCTGTCTGCACCGCAAAAAAATATGACACTACGATTCCGTAGTGCTTCCGGTGTTCCGTGACTCCATTCCGAATCTCCGGAATTGCGGACCCATTCAAGTGAATGGGTCCGCATACGTGATGCACACGGCCAGCGGCCGTGGATTTCCGACCTGCCTTTTGTGAGCTGCGGCTGCCCAATGGCCATGTGCATGAGGCCTAACACAGGGGAAGAGGAGGCAGTGGTGTGACCCGCAGACACTGATTGTGGACCCAGGCATTCAGCCCATCTATTAGGGTGCTTTGATGCCATGTGGCGGATCATGCTGGTGGTAGTGAGGTTGCTAGTGTTCATGCCCCTGCTCATTTTGGTACGGCACAGGTTGCAAATGCCAATTTTTTTATCGTCTGCACTTTCCTCAAAAAGCGCCACACTGAGGAACACCTACCACTTGGCAAGGGAGATTGCCGCAAGGTTGTGCTCCGGGGAACAGTTGCGGGCCTGTTTGGTGTGGGCTGCCTTCTCCCTTTTGCCACCCCACTGCCTTTTCCAGCCTGTTGCGGTGCTGCGGATCCCTCCCTCTCTGTACTGCTGTCCTCGCTCGGCTTGCCACCTTCCCAGGTTGGGTCAGTAACTTCATCATCCACCACCTCCTCTTCCATTTCCTCACTCTGGTTATCCTCCTGACTTGTTGACCTGACAACAACCTCCGTTATTGACAACTGTGTCTCATCCTCATTATCAACCTCTTAAGACACTTATTGAGGTTGACTTATTGACAACTGTGTCTTATCATCATCATCCACCTCGTGAAACACTAATTGCCGTTCCCCACCATCATCTTCTTGTGACTATGGATGCTCAAGAGTTTGGGAATCAGGGCACAATATCTCCTCATGTCCCTATTCAAGCAGGCTTGTCGAGAGGCCCAAATCAAGGCATGGCGATGAAAAGAGCTCCTCGGAATATATGAGTGTTTGCCAAGACTCTCCATGGTGGGAGTGTAGCTGGCCAGCTAAGACCTGTCCTAGGTTGCTAGTATAGCTTATATGTGTATACAGCTAAACCTGCCAATAGCCTTAATACAGTTCCTATGTTTATGTGTTAAAGACAAAAGCAGAGTTATTTACTGTGACATCATGTTTTGGATGCCATATTACTGTTATATTTTGTGTTCACAGAAGCAGAATAAGATAATATACCTTTAGGATTCATTTTTTAATGTAAGGTAAACTCAGTGACACTGCAAAAAAAAAAAAAAAAAAAGGAAGCATAGTGTTAATCTGTTGTTACTGGGCAGAAGTCTACACCAATCACAGCCAGCTTCTCATATAGCAAGAGTTTTTTTTACCAATCACAGCCAGCCTCACAGACAGCCTGTCTGAATTCCCCCAGCTCCTGCTGTTAGAATCATTATTCACCAGAGACAGGAGTTGAAGAGACATTCACTCCACTGAGAGCTGAGTTTTATGGGAACAAGAGGGCAATATAGGTATTTAAGGCCTCTTTCACACTTGCGTTGTCCGGATCCGGCGTGTACTCCACTTGCCGGAATTACACGCCGGATCCATAAAAACGCAAGTGTACTGAAAGCATTTGAAGACGGATCTGTCTTCAAAATGCTTTCAGTGTTACTATGGCACCCAGGACGCTATTAAAGTCCTAGTTGCCATAGTAGGAGCGGAGGAGCGGCATACTTACAGTCCGCGCGGCTCCCGGGGCGCTCCAGAATGACGTCAGAGCGCCCCATGCGCATGGATGACGTGCCATGTGATCACGTTATCCATGCGCTTGGGGCGCCCTGACGTCACTCTGGAGCGCCCCGGGAGCCGCACAGACGGTAAGTATGCTGCTCCCCCACTCCCCGCTACACTTTACCATGGCTGCCAGGACTTTAGCGTCCCGGCAGCCATGGTAACCATTGAGAAAAAGCTAAACGTCGGATCCGGCAATGCGCCGAAACGACGTTTAGCTTAAGGCCGGATCTGGATCAATGCCTTTCAATGGGCATTCATTCCGGATCCGGGCTTGCGGCAAGTCTTCAGGATTTTTGGCCGAAGCAAAAAGCGCAGCATGCTGCAGTATTTTCTCCGGCCAAAAAACGTTCCATTCCGGAGAATAGAAGGAAATCTCCAGCATGTAGTGAAGAAATAAGTTATTATTCTTCCATCCCTGCTCAAAAAAACAAAGAGAGGCCTAGTCCAGTCTTAGGAAAAAGGTGTGTGAATTTACCTTCTATCTCTACTAGAAAATATAAAGAAAAGGACTCACCTAATTCAGAACTAAGTAAGAAAATAGAACCGGATGATTCTATTCCTAGATGCCACGGCAATGCTCAGGAGAATGTTACAACTATTGTCCCAGCAAGACCACATAGAACAGTCCTAGCTAGACTTCCCGTGCCGGAACACACTGTATTTTCAGGAGACGTACTGAAGTTCATAGAGTGGAAGGCAAGTTTTGAAATGATTATTGAGCATCATTGCTTCAGTCCAATCGACAAGTTATTCTACCTTCAGAGATATGTTGGTGGGGAAGCAAAGAAAGTTCTTGAAGGTAACTTCTATAGAAAAGACGAAGAAGCCTATAAACAAGCTTGGGATAAATTAAATGCAAGATATGGTCATCCTTTCTTAGTACAAAGAGCTTTTAGAGATAAATTAAATAACTGGCCTAAAATAGGTCCTAAAGAACACTTCAGACTCCAAGAGTACGGTGACTTCCTGCAAGCATGCAGCAATGCCATCTCACATGTTCAAGAACTGGAAGTACTGAACGACTATCTAGAAAACCACAGGATGCTAACTAAGCTACCTGAAGAAGTGGCTTCTAGATGGAATCGCTATGTAGCTGAAAAGTTAGATCTAGGTAAGGACTTCCCAAGGTTTAAAGAGTTCTCAGAGTTCATCAATAAGGAAGAACGGATAGCATGTAATTCAGTAACAGCATCTTACATCTCAAAATCCTTAGGGTCCATTCACACGTCCGCAATTCTGTTCCGCATTTTGCGGAACGGCATTGCGGCCCCATTAATGTGCTGCCCAGATCCAGAATTGCGGATCTGCACTTCCGGGTGCGCAATTCCGTTCCCGAAAAAAATAGAACATGTCCTATTCTTTTCCGCAATTGCGGAAAATATTAGGCATTTTGTATTAAGTGCTGGCAATGTGCGGTCCGCAAAATGCAGAATGCACATTGCCAGTGCCTGTGTTTTGCGGATCAGCGGATACGTCGATCCGCAAAACACACACGGACATGTGACTGGACCCTTAGAAGAAAAGCCTGCAAGAGATATAACACTCTGCCTGGAGTACTCCGTAGATTCAGAAAGTATCCTGTAGCGGTCATGTGCGACGTTGAAAAGATGTTCCACCAGTTTCATGTGAAGAATGAGACTTCCTGAGGTTTCTATGGTGGGAGGATGGAGATACAGATACAGAGCCAGCAGAATACAGAATGAAAGTACACTTGTTTGGAGCAGCATCATCTCCAGGTTGCGCCAATTATGGAATGAAGTACCTGGCCAGCCAATCAGAATAAAAAGGATTGCCCATCAGCTGCAAATTTTCTGAAGAAAAACTTTTATGTAGATGATGGTCTCGAGTCTACAGAATCTTGACGGGGTATTGGTTATTACCCGCTCGCCCCTCATGATCAGTCACTTACTAACCCTTGACTCACTTACCACAAGCCCTAACCTTTTAAACTGGCCCCGTCAGAACCCCAATAAGACACGGACACCAAGTTGGATTATATCGGCCACAGCAGCCGTTTATTGAAAACATATACATAAATAATTAACCTTTTTATTTCCCACAAAAACATCCCCATAAGATATAACCAACTTAATTCACCTGAGTAACACGGGGGAGGTCCTGGAAGCCCCAAACCTCAGAATTTTCCCAGTATCCTTTTTGAGCCGACTTGCCCCCAGCCGTTAAGCACCAGCTCGGAGGCACCACTGACGGCTCGCCCAAATTCCGCCACAACCGACCACCAGCCATAGGAGTCCAGCCCCAACCGTGGAGCCCTCCCATCCTCGTCACCTGAATCTCTCCAACTTCAAGGACCTCCCACCGCCACAGCCGCCGTGACAAAATAATTAACATTTTATTTCACTTATACATTACACGATCACCCCACTCCGTCCCCTCCCCATCCCCCGCCATCCAACCCAGGCTCTGGAACATGAACAAGGGGTGGGTGGGTGGGAGCTCCGTTCTCTCCACAAAATGGCCTCCTTCATCCCGGGCCCTCACCTATTTAACCCCTCGTTCCACCGCCCCCATAACTTAAACTGACCAATCCCTCCCCAGGGGCTCCCTCAAACCAGCCCCCCGTCATGGTCGCCTCCCCTAAAGGCTGCGCCCCCCAGTCCGGCTCTGTCTGCAATCAAACTAGTGAAATAAGGCTAAGAGTTATGCGCAAGAGGAAACCTGCGCCTTCACAAATTCATTTCAAACAACAGAGAGGTACTGAAATCCAGCAGTGACTCTGAACGTGCAGCAACAATGAAGAATGTAGATCTCAATTATGATCACCTTCCAGTTCAGAACGTACTTGGATTGGGATGGAATGTAGAGAACGACAAGTTCTTCTTTGGAGTATCTATTTAAGAGAAAGTTGCAACTAGACGAACCATTCTTTCCACAGTGGCTTCTATTTTTGATCCATTGGGATTCTTGGCTCCAGTAATCCTCAGAGGAAAAGAAATACTGCAAGAATTATGCAGACAGAAGTTGGGATGAGCCCATACCTGAAAATTTGAGGCCAAGGTGGGAGAGTTGGATAAGAGACTTGCAAAACTTGAGAGAAGTTCGAATACCCAGATGTTTTGTACCTCATGATTTCGGAAAGTACAAGAAAATAGAACTTCATCATTTTTCAGATGCCAGTAGTTATGGTTATGGTCAGTGCCCTACATCAAAGTAATAGGAGAAGAAAAGATACACGGTGCCCTGGTTATGGGGAAGGCCAGAGTTGCACCTACCAGTATTCAGACAATACCAAGACTTGAACTGACAGCAGCCGTAGTTTCAGCATCAGAAAGCAAGAGAGAAGATTTGTAATTGAAAATAGATGAAGAATATTTTTGGACAGACTCACAAGTTGTCCTAGGATACATAAACAACGAAGCTTGAAGATTCCATATCTTTGTCGCCAAAATAGTTGAGAAAATAAAACAGCTCCTGATGAAGCTGGTGTGGCGAAACCTGGGTCGGGCGGTGTTATAACCACGGAGATTTTATCCTATTTTATGTCTACAAATTTTATACCTTTGTGAGTATAATAAAATCAATTATCATCGGAAACATTGGTGGACCTTCACTATGTGCCTTAACCTTTATATCTACAGAAGAGTGGTTTTGTGACAAAGATTATCCTCCTGTGGAGCTTCGATGTTTGGCATCATCAAAAAGCTGTTGTATCCTATCCTGATCAGGACTCGTGAAATATAGCCAAAGTGAGGCAGCGCGACTCCCTTTTTTTAATTGACTTGTTGAATGTGAAAAAGCCCGCTTCACACAGTGGTCTGTGACGCCAAAAAAGAAGACACAGTGGTGAACTTTAAGATTTTATTTTTATTATTATTATTTTTTATGTTTGGGGGAAGAGTTACTGCTAACTGCATACTGCCATTTTGTGATATCTTTTCAACACGTGTTTTGTACATGGACTATCTGCTGCGGAGGCGGCAGTGTTATATATGAAGTTGAAGTTAATAAAGAAGTTATTTCAAGCATTTGGTGTGCTCTTCAAACCTACTGTTTCCATAGAACGGCGCTAAAGGAGTTACAGAGTAATAGACAGTCTGGTTAGACTAAAAGTCAGAGATATCAAAATTCTTCTAATGCCACAGCGCAAAAGGCACTTCATAGTGCTGCGCCTGCCACAGGGAGGAAGGAGTATCAGGGTGAGGATTCTGTTGACCAGACTCTTGGTTACTGAGGCTGGACTTTGTGGAAGACAGGATGGTGCTTAACCGATTGAAAGCATTATCTGCTGCAATCCAACCAAACACGCACTGGTCTGACTTTGAGAGCGGTGTCCTGCGCCGCCCTGCAAACTGGGACATGAAGCTAGGTATCGTGGATGAGTGTGTTTCTTGTGCTCTGGCAGCAGGCACAGTTTCACCGCGCCCAGGGCCACGGCCTCTGCGTGCACCATCAGCAGCACGGCCACTTCCCCATCCCTTACTGCTCGCCTTGCGCATATTAAATGGAATATATGCTTGCAAGTATGTCCACACGTACCATAGTACAGGTTTTGTAAGTGTATGCTCAAAAAAAGTACACAGAATGTCACAGATATTTTTAGGATGCACACACGTTAAACAGGAGATGTAGCACAGGTAATGTCACTGTCCGCAGCATCTATGAAAAATGTACACTGAATGTCACAGATAATGTTAGTATGCGCAAATGTTATACAGGAGGTAAAGCACAAGTAATGTCGCTGTCACCAGCAGCTAATAAAAAATTGCACTGAATTAATGTCACTGATATTTAGGATGGGCAAACGTTATACAGGAGATGTAGCGCAGGTAATGTAACTGTCCGCAGCGGACACTGTCTACGGAAAAAGTACACTGGATGTCCCAGATACTTTTAGGCTGCACACAGGAAATATAGCGCAGACAATGTCGCTGTCTGCAGCGGCCAAACAATTGCAAGCTATTTAGCGCAGGTTGCGCTAAAAATATATATTGCTGCCAGATACAAAAATAGTCCTTAAAAGGAATTTTAGGTCTCTCTAAAAATTCCACGCAATTTAGCGCAGGTTGCACTAATAATTATGTCCTTAAAAGGACTTTTGGGTCTCTAACAAGTTTTTTCAATAAAATATTACTATTTCACTCCCTACACTATCTGTCCCTTCTTCAACACATCTCTCCCTGACTAAGGGCTCTTTCACACTACCGTATTTTTTCCCCGTTTTGCGGGCCGTTTTTTGCATTCCGTATACGGTCCCATTCATTTCAATGGGTCCACAAAAAAAAACGGAATGTACTCCGTATGCATTCCGTATCTCCGTTCCGTGCAAAGATAGAACATGTCCTATATTTGGCCGCAAATCACGTTCCGTGGCTCCATTAAAGTCAATGGGTCTGCAAAAAATACTGAATGCATACGGAAATGCATCCGTTTTTTGCGGAACCATCTGTTGAAAATGTTATGCACAGCCCATTTTGTTCTATGTAATCACTGTATACTGTATATGCGATACAGAAAAACGGAATGGAAAAATGGGACCTAAACGGAAACACAACGGAAACAAAAAACGGAACAACGGATCTGTGAAAAACGGACCGCAAAACACTGAAATAGCCATACGGTAGTGTGAAAGAGGCCTACGGAAGACATACGGATGCATTTCCGTATATGTTCCGTTTTTTTGCGGACCCATTGACTTGAATGGAGTCACGGAACCTGATTTGCGGGCAATAATAGGACATGTTCTATCTTTCAACGGAACGGAAAAACGGAAATACGGAAACGTAATGCATACGGAGTACATTCCGTTTTTTTTTGCTGAACCATTGAAATGAATGGTTCCGTGTACGAACCGTATACGGAACGCAAAAAAAGGCCCGCAAAACGGAAAAAAAACCAGTAGTGTGAAAGAGGCCTTAGGCTCCATTCACACGTCCGCAACGTGTTTTGCGGATCCACGGAGCCGTGGATCTGCAAAACACGGAAAGTGGCAATGTGAGTTCCGCATTTTGTGGACCGCACATTGCCGGCACTAATAGAATATACCTGTTCTTGTCCGCAATTGCGGACAAGAATAGGACATGTTCTATTTTTTTGCGGAACGGAAGTGCGGATCCGCAATTCCGTGTCCGGGCAGCACGTCGTGCTGCCCCATAGGAATGAATGGGTCCGCAATTTCGTTCCGCAAAATGCGGAACGAAATTGCGGACGTGTGAATGGAGCACCCGAGGACGCATTTTGGCCAGCCAATCATTGTAATGCCAGTAGCCAACATGGCTATGACATTACAGTGAATGGCAGTACTTACATGCGGGAAGGAGGCTCGAGCATGGCGCTCAAGCACACGCAGTGTTCAGCCGAACACTGTGATGTGCCGAGCATCGCGATGTTTGAGCATGCTCGCCCAACACTAATGCGGACCCATTCACT